>NC_092877.1:332399287-332699287 GCF_028372415.1 Notamacropus eugenii
GAGGGGGGGTTCACTTACGTTCTGTTTGAATTCTAGCCTTTTTCTGAGCACATGGAATACTTTGATAAGCTGACATGGAAGTAGTTATAATTCATACAATTTCATGAATTTGGAATTTTGCATCTCTTCCTTTAACCTTATTACGACAGATATACATCTATCCCTGCCAATTACCGTTTGTCAGATATATGCAGTCTTCAAGGGATCTGTTGATGTTTTAGTTACTATTAAAAATTGGAGTTAGGATCTCCAAATGACCTTTCTTGGGGGTTGGATAGTATTATATTATATTATATTATAACACTATAAATATAGCTGAGAGAGAGAGAGAGAGAGAGAGAGAGAGAGAGAGAGAGAGAGAGAGAGAGAGAGAGTGTGTAATATGGTAGATCATAGAATCAGAGATTCAGAGATGAAAGGAATCTCAGAGGTCATTGAGTCTGATGCCTTCACATTACAGATAAGTAAACTGAGGCCCCAGAAAGATGGAGTGTTTAGCCCAAGGCCACTCTGCTGTAGTAAGTGACAGAGCCAGGACTTGAAATGGTTTCCTTGGATGCCAAATCCAGCAGTTTAATTATTTCTTGGAGTTTGATTTTGTTCTCTTAGATTCCCAGGATCAGTTTCACCCTTGCTCAGATGTTGCAGCATGTGATCAAACATTTTGTCAAAGGCCTGCTCAGTTTTTAAGACTGAAGAGTCTGAATGTCTGGCATGCTGGGCAAAGGGGCAGGTGGAGAAATCAAAGTGGATTTCCCTTTCCCAGTAATGGAGGAGTCGTACCTCCTTTTGAGTATTGGCTTTGACTGGAAAGGATTATAGAGTATGTTCTCCAAACTGTAATAGAGTGCTTCATTTCCCCATAATTTCTTAAGCTAGAAGCCAAAACAATGTTTTTCTGGGCCTAAGCTCATTGCTTGATCTTGCAAAATCTATTTCATGGTCTGCTAGATTCTAATGGAGATGGCTGGTAATGAGATAACATTTATTTATATAGAAAATAAATTTACTGCATAGTGCATAAAAGTTAGAGGCAAATAGAAGCAACCAGCTTTTAGGAATACATAGGCAAAAGCAGCAGTGCTTCTAATTGATCTGTCCTAAATGCATGCACCTTAATATCAACATAAACTTCTATGTCCTATGAATCTAAGTATGGGAGGAGGGTGGTAGAGGATGGTGGCAGTGGGCTTTAAAATAGTATAACATCTAAAATAAGATTATCGGATGTTTCTTCCTGGGATTTATTCATGTACCACTGTTTATTCTGGCACTGAAATCCACAGAAATCCAAATCAACCAATACCGGTCCTCCTTGGAGCAACTTCAGGGCACCAGGTAAGGCATTTGTGGTTTGAACCATAAGAAAAGAGGCTGGTAAACTTTTGGGGATTCTCTTGAAGTGTGATAGAGGTGACCTTGACACCCAATGGGTTAATAAGATTTCCGAATGCCAGCTGAGCTGCAGTAGATTTCCTGCTGAAAGCTGTGTAGCAAATTCTTGCTGCAATGCAGATTACAATTTAATTCTTTGGGGGAAAAATATCCTACACCCTCACTTCCCTGTTGATGTCTTAGCCACAAAATTCACGACTGCATTCAATCTCTATGAGTAACTAGGAAGACATTGGATTAGCATAGACTTCTAACGGCACTGTTTACTCCCTAGAACATGCACAATTTGGCCTACATTAATGAGTGCTCTGAAAATTATTCTCCTTTATGATAAAGGTAACCTTATTTAAAAAAAAAGCAAAGAAAAATGCACATAATTCATGCGAACTTTTTCCACTAGGGATGCCCCAATATTCCTGCACAGCTTCCATTTTTCATACTGGATCTTAGGAACATAGGTTTAGAGTTGGGGGGCCATGTGATCTTGGGCAAGTCACTTAGCCTCCATTGACTTTAACTTCCTTATGTGTAATAAGAGGGGATTGGACTTTCCAGCTCTGGAGCTATCAGCCTTTGGTTCTTCTTTACACCCACCTGCTCAGTTTTCTGCTGAAAACACCGAGGAGCAGAGAGGGTGAATCATTCATCAAAGTAGAAAGGCCCAACTCACTGGGCTCTGACCTTCCTTTTATTCATACTGTCTCTTTTTCCAGGGCTTAAAGAGAATGTTTCTCTCCGACTTTCTTTGCTGTCCTCTCTCTCCAAGAAAATGACTTGAGGTCAATGGGAACCTTCGGTTCATGGATTGGCTGGTGATACTTTTGAGTTAGTTAATCTGTGTGATACTTTAACCTGATCAGTGTAATGATGATGATAATAATAACTTCTGTTATATAGCACTTTAAGGTTTTATGAAGCACTTGAAACATTATGTGATTTGATCCTCACACGAACCCTGTGAGGTAGGTGCAGTTATTTTCCCCATTTTATGAGTGAAGAAATCAAGGCTGAGAGAGGCTTGTTAGGTTCTCATAGTTCTTAAGGTATCTGAGCTTGGATTTGAACTCAGGTCTTCCTCACTCCAAGTCTAACATTTTATCTACTTTGCCACACTCTAACACAGCCTGTTGGCCAGTTTGGGGGACTTTGACTGCATTTCTCTTTGGGCAGTGTGGACATGCTCATAATTCTCATGGAGCGGATTGAGGCCATCTCTTGGGTCTGGGTACCTGTTCTTGACTTCAGTGATTATTGAGCCTGAATGACTGTCTCATCATCAGGAAGTGGGTGACATGTGGTACATGATATTGTGGTACATGATATTGTGGTGGGACCCATACCCTTTGTCCTGGTCTTTTGGACAAATACAGTGAGATCTGAAATGAGAGCCCTAAGTACAAACCTTCATTCCCGGGAAGTGAAGGTGTGTGAAAGTGAAGCTGGCACATTGACTTGACCCCTCCTCCTCCCTTTCCCATTCCAAGGAATCTCTCAGCACCAAAGATGAGAGCCATGGAGAGGCCATGGCAGAATTTGCCCCTCCTCCTTCTACTTCCATCACATTCATCAGGGTCCCTAATCCTTTCTGAAGTGCCTTTACTGTGCTAAGTGCTTGACAAATATTATCTCATTTGATCCTCTATGCCCTTGGCATAGAGGGGCCTATGAACTATTTAAACTATTTCAATAGCTGTATTTCAGTATATTTAGTTTCCTTTGTAATACTATCTGTTTGATTTTCTGCCTTTAAAATATCTTTTGGAGAAGAGGTCTATAGGCTTCATCAGATGGCCAAAGGGGTCCATTACACTACAAAGGAAAAGAATCCTTGAACTAAATCAACATTTGAATTTTAAGTCTTTTTAAAAAATCCGTAGTATAGTGGATAGAACACATGCTCTGGAGTCAGTTAGACCTGAATTCAAATCCAGCCTCTAGCACTTGCTCTCTCTGTGACCCTAGAAAAGTCATCATTTGCCTCAGTTTCCTCATCTATAAAATGAGCTGGAGAAGGAAATGGTGAACCACTCCAGTATCTTTGCCAAGAAAACCCCAAATGGGGTCATGGAGAGTCAGGCATGACTGAAACAACTCAACTACAACAACAACAAATGGTTTGAAAGGATTTATTCCATCTACAATAGAAAGGCACTGGATTTGGAATCCAAAGGCCTAAATTTTAACCCTCAGCCTCCTATTTCCTTCCTGTGTGACCTTGGGATAACAGCTTCACCTCACCCCTGTGAACCTCTATTTCTTTCCTCGTGCCTAAAATGAATTTTAGGCTAGAGAGCCTCTTTGGTCTTTCTTATTTTTGCTCTGTGACCATCCCTTTGTCACCTGCTACCCAATAGGACTCATTCAGGAACTTAAAAATAGGCAACCTGTCTGTGAGTTTTTTGACCGACCTGGTCCTAGGATTACAGGATCTAGAGTTGAAGAGACTTTAGATCATTTAATACAATCCCCTCACTTTAGGGATGAGGAAATTTAGGTCCAGAAAGGCAAATGACTTGTCCAAGGTCATGGAAGTAATAAAAGATGGAGGTGGGATTTGAACCCAGGTCTTCTGAACCCTGAGTCAGTGTTTTACCTCCCCCTAAATCAGCCTCCAGATCCCTTGGGAAAGGCTAACCAGGGACCAAGTCTCATTCCCTAGAAACATTTTCCTAGGAGTTTCTGCCGTATGAGGAGTCTGTGTTGTCAGCATCTTCTTGGACCTGGAATCATCATATCCTAAGGGCTTAGTAGGGCAAGCTGGAAGGGACACCAGAGGTCATTTAGTTTAATTATCTCCAGAGAATGAGATTCCAACATCTAGTGACTGCTGAAGGTCTGTAATGTTAATTAATATAAGGTTAATGGTGGGTGGGAGTAAGAGTAAAAAAGATCTTCCCAGGCTATTAATAGGCCTCATTACCTTTTGTTAATTTCTACTGAGGCACTGGATCAGAAGGTGATCCCCTCCAACTCCAAAAATGACTTTTGGGTTTACTCGTTGGAAGTGTTTCTTTGCGATAGGAGACTCTGGGTAGCTGCTAAGGAGCCCCCTGGCTCTGAAAACCCATGTGTTGGTCTTTCACTTTTTGGTATTTATGTATATATGTAATGGTCAGATAGTTGGACCTGTCTGTTGATCTGTGATATATGGATTGTTTATGGTCAGACAGTTGGAAGCTCTGTCTGTTGGTCTTTATTTCTCTGATTGAATTTTCTCTGTTGATATATGTGTGTGATTAAAGTGATTGTTGACCCCTCAAAAGTTGCTTTCCTCTTAGAAAAGCAGATCTAAGAACCCGTACAGCAGTCCATCCTGTGTATGATAGGATCCTTGCTGTTACAAAGTCACACAGATAGCAAAGAGGAGAGTAAAGTTTGGAGACCAATGCTTCCAACACCAAGTCCAGTGCCCTTTCTGCGATATCTTGATAACTTTGGCAGACCCTCCCTTCCTTACCCTCACTCCTTCTTTTGCTGTATAAGACAGGGCTGACCCCTCTCCATCAACTGAATTTTTCTTCCCCACCTCTGCCCCAAGGGGCAATGGCAAGTGGAAGCATACATTACGGGCTTTAGCACATTTACTGTTATTTTCATATTAATGATTCCATTTCTCCTTTTATCTAATTTCCTGGAATCTATCCCAAGGTTTCCTCTATCATTTCTACCTCTGAGCTTACTAATCGTAGAACGTGCTATTAAAACATGCCATTTTCAGAGTTTTTACTATAAATTTATTTGTACGTTCACATATTTATTTCTCTATCTGCTTATTTACTTATTGATTCATTTTTTTAATGTCCCACCAGAAAATAAACATAAAAAGAATGTTCATAGTCTCAAATAGGGTCCTTGCCCTAGCTCTGACATCAACTGGTTGTGCCATCTTGGGGAAGTCATTGCTTCTCTAGACCTCATTTTCCTCCTCTGTAAAATAAATGAGTTGGACTAAATGAACTCTAAGCTTCCTTTCAGCTTGCAATCTGTGACCTTATGATGATGTGGTCTTGAAAGTTGCTTCTATCCCATGACTAAATCACCTTGAAAATCTTCTCTGCCTCTAGGTCTGTGATTCCATTCGTCGAATTTCCCTTTATGTTCCCTAAAAGAGGGAGAAGAAGAAGAATGTATGTCTCCTGTCTCATGGTGGGGTTTTATTAGAGTTGATGGATTAGATGCCCATTGTTTTGGGGCATAGTTGTCTAAGCAACTAAGAAAAAGTCCCTTTCTTATGGCCATAGAATAATAGGGCAAGGATCAATTTGGAAGGGATAATAGAAGATGTGTGCAGATTTCTCATCATACAGATGAGGAAACTGAAGTTGAGCAAAGTTAAGTGATCTGCCCAAGATTATACGGTCATCATCAGGGTAGTATTTGAACCCAGCTGGGCAGCTAAGTGGTGCACTGGATAGAGCACCAGTGCAGGAGTCAGGAAGACCTGAGTTCAAATTTTACCTCAGACACTTGACACTCACTAGCTATGTGACCTTGGGCAAGTCACTTAACCCCAATAACCTCATCCTGGGTCATCTCCAGTCATCCTGAGGAATATCTGGTCACCGATTCAGATGGCTCTGGAGCAGAAGTGAGGCTGGTGACCTGCACAGCCCTCACTCACTCAAAACAAAGTCAAGTGCAAGTCATGTCATTATTTCTCTGATGGCATGGTCTTCTTTGGCAATGAAGGACAAACACATGTGTTTGAACCCAAGTTCTTCAGCTCCAAAGCCAACCTTCTTTCTACTGGATTGTTATTTGCTTTAGCTTTTGAGCTATGCTGATAATAAATTTCTCTTTGAGAGGTTCCCTCTCTCTAGTTGCATGCATAGATGGAGAATTATTTTTTTTGAATGAAAATGTAATGAAAAGTAACACTTAAAAGACCAAAGCTGAATAGAAAATCTGACTTTCAAACACCAGACTCAAGAGAAGCACAAAGAGGTAAACAGGAACTAAAGGTTGTGTCTGTGCCCCAGGCAACTTTCTTAGACAAAATTCTGAGTCAGTTATAGATATGCATTAGAAAAGGTGAGTTCTTTTTTACGATCACCAAAAACCAGTGAAATCACTGGTCCAAATAAAAAGAAAGGAATGAAAATTCTCTCCCCCCCCATTTATTATTCATTTTTAATATTTAAAAAAAAATTGGATTCCAAATTCTCTCCCTCCTTCCAGCTCCTCCTCCACTCACTGGGGAGGTAATAATATGAATTGCTACAGAGCTGTTGTGCTGACCTCATTGTTGTATGCCTGTGAAACCTGGACTTTATACCAGCACCATGCCAGGAAACTAAATCACTTCCATTTGAAATGTTTTAGAAAGATTCTGAAGATCATGTGGCAGGATAAACACTGAGGTTCCTTACTCGAACTAAACTGCCAAGCATTCAAACTTTGCTTCAGAGAGTGCAACTCCAAAGGGCTGGGCAAATTGTTTGAATGCAAAAGGTGCTCTTGCCAAAAAGTCTGTTTTGTGGAGAACTCACACAGGGCAAAAATTCACATGATGGTCAAAAGAAATGATACAAGGACACTCTCAAGGTCTCACTTAAAAACTTTGGGAACTGATTTTGTAATATGGGAGACTCTGGCAGAGGACTGCTCAGCATGGCATGTCCATATCAGAGAAGGTGCTGTGCTTGCTGTGCTCTATGAACAAAACAGAATTGAAGCAGCTCAAAGGAAATGTAGGATGTGTATATTTAGAGTATCCAACCCAGACCTGTGGTACAGCATTCTGAACTCATACTGGTCTGATCAGTCACAGTCGGACACACTGAAACTTGACTGTAGCACAGTGATGTCATTTTGGTCCTCTTTGAGAATGAAGGACAACAACCACCAAGTAATATGATATCAATTACATGGGCTTGGGCTGGGACCCATAATCAATGAGAATCAGAGTCATTAGGGTTTAATGTATGGTCCTTAAGAAAGGAATACAGCCTAGTAAACCCCAAGACATCTTTCTAGGTTTCAGTGATTAAAATTTACATCCCTTTGGGTAGAGAACTGGCAGGTAAGGGTATGATATCCTACATGGACAGAGGCAAGGAGAAGAGCTGTGTCCCCCAACTGGAATGGGCCAGTTGAGTCTCCAGTGGGGCTGCTTATGCTACTCAAAGGCTGAATCGGATTTGAGTGAGAGAGGGCTTAGTAAGACATATTCCCTAACCGCATAAGTGGGAATTTACTGTACTTAAAAACTGAAGGTTATTCTGGTCCAATTTTTGTTTTAAATTAAATCTATGAGCTAAATAGTCAATGCAAGCTGTCAACATTTTCAAAAGAAAATCAGTCCAATTTCTCTAGTAAAATGTAGCTCTAACTATAATTGTGAGCTGAGCTAGGTAACATTTGACTGTACCTTACAGAATAAAGTTATCATGGTATGCGAAGCAATAAAAAAAATCATTACAAGAGATTTTTTTTCTGCCTTAAAATGAAATCCATCTTTACTAAAAATCTAATCCATCCTTAATATTTTATTGATCACTGTAAATGCTATATATAGTGATTCAGACCATTCTATTATAAATGCTCTTTGAATTTTTCCTTCATCAACCAGTTTTATGTAATCAAACTTTCAAAAACAGATTTATTTTAAATTACCAGTAGCTGCACTCCAAAGGGGAAAGAACAGAGTTGTTATGAAAAGAACTCTTTGCCTCCAGGGCTGGCTAAGTTATGCTGAGTGGGGAGTAAAGAATGCTATTGTCATTTTATTATCTAGGTACCTCCACGTGGAGTAATGGACTAGGTACAAAAACAAACACAAGCCCCCCAAACCCAATAATGAGGATGATGGCAACAGCAGCAATCTTTTTGTGAGCTCATCACTTGGGAGTGTTTATCTGTAAGGCTACACAAGAAAATGAATTTGAGAACCAGTAACAGGAAGCATTGCAATAGTGCCATAAGAGAGGAGGTGGAGGTGATAATATCTCATGGTAGGTACAAAGAAGTGCATCTTGGTGTGGTGGAAAGAATATTAGGTTGGGATCCTGAGACCATGAGTTCAAGTGCTCCCTCTGATAAATGGTGGCTGCTATGTCACTGGGCAAGTCCCCTCTCTATGGGCTTCAGTTTCCTCATCTTTAATATGACGGGGTTAGACCAGATAGCCTATAAGACCTCTTCCAGCTCTACAGCAATGTTCTTCTTTGCTTTTTCCATTTTCAATCTTTATTTGTGATTTCATTGGTATAGGGAAATCTCAGTGAGGAAACTTCCATCAGTAACACAGACTGACACCTACTCTGCAACTTAGCACTTTAGAGCTGCTGGGGGCACCATGAAGCAGTGACTTGCTTGGGGTCACCAAGTCAGTAAGTATGTGTCCGAAGTGGAACTCGAACCTAGGTCATCCTTCTTCACTCTGCAGCTGGCTCTCCTTCCATTACCTCCTACGTCTCACCTCTTTTATTCTTAAAAGGTTGCTAGTTTGGGGTGAGCAAATTGTATTTTAAATGAAAAAAAAAATAGTTTCTGAAAGTGGTTTTATAATAGCTTACATTTACATTGTGTTTTTAGTTTTGCAAAGTGCTTTACATACACTTTACTTTGAATTTTTCCTCGTTTTACTTTCACAACAGCCATGTGAAATAGGTTATTATGATTATTCCTATTTTAGAGATGAAGAAATTGAGACTCAGAAATATTAAATAAGTTGCGCAGCGTTGCCCGGTGTAGAAGTATCTGAGCCTTCGTTCAAACCCAGAGCTGGTGACATCATCATTTTCCAGCTGCCTCCTTATCTAGGATTCATTGTTGCCTTCTGAAATTCATCCTCTTTCATTACTTCAACTTCAAAACTCATACACTTCAGTATCCCTTGCCCTTCCCTTGGGCCCTTCTCTCCCTCTGATTGGAGAGGGTGAATATTGGAGAGTTCTTGGCAGATCCTCTGATTAAGGATGAGGTACAGGGGAACATTTCCTGAACACCTACTATGTTCAAGGCATTGTGCCAGTAATTTGGTAGAAGAGACGCTAGTAAAGGCAGTTCCCATCTTCCACTTTTTTTCTGCCTGTGCTTTCATTTTTCCTGGCTGGACTTCATGTTTTGCGGTTTTTCTCTACTCATTTAATAGCTTTTTTCCATATCTGAAGAGATGGCAGCAATAGCTTCAGGGCACAGCACATAAACAAAAAATACTTTCCCCTAAGGTGTTGTCACCTTAGAGTATTGTCTTCTGGAATTTCCTGGACCAGGCCAGTTTCCTTTTAGATCCCAAATATGGGCCCTGTGGACTGAGGACAATGCTAGTGGTTGGAACCCTGGCATCTATACAGTATTTTACAGCAGAGGGAGAATGGAGAGCCAGATGCTAGTGTGGGAAAACTGGACAGGATTTAAACGGATGGATAAAGCATTTATTAAGTGTTTGCTATTTGTCTGTCACTGTGCTAAGTGCTACAGATATAATACGAGCAAGCAAGACATTCCCTTCCCCAGTGGACCTGCCATTCTAAAGGAAGAAGACAATACCTCCAGGGAAAGAGAGACACAATTTGACAGGCTAGAAGTCTAGAGAGAGTCCAAGAGAGAGTAAGGGGGAGCCATCTATGAGTCAAAGGCACCTGGGGAGAAACTGGATGGTGGGGGATAAGAGAAAGGAGAAGACCTCAGCGTCACAGAGGCTTAGTCAAACCCTAATGCTGGAACTCATGGTCAGTAGGTCAAACACAAGTGAAAATGAGGCTAGAGCACAGTTTGAGACAACTGAAGCAGGAGCTATTAGAAGCAGTGAAAAGTGAGAATATCTATAGATGCCAGTCACATCTGGAAGGCCATAGAGAGTTCTCAGGGCTCATCCCTTCTGCTCCTTCCTCCTGGGATAATTTTTTTATAAGAACCTTTTCCCACTTGAAAAGCTGGAACAAGAGCAATGTTTTTCAGGATAGTGTATACTCTAGGTTCATCCATATAAGACCATTTTCCTTTATTCATACATAAATACATAGGCTTGATGATAATAATAATAATAAACATTGTCTTAATGCTAGGTTGTAAGTGGTATTTGAACTTCAAAATACAAGAAAAGAAATTATATGTGAAGCAAAACTTGAATGACAGATAACTTCCCAAAGCAAATGATGTAGATGAACCCCAAATTGAAGGTTATGCTGATAGATGAACTCTGACTGTTTTCAGGCACTATGTTTTGAGTTTTGTTCTTGTCAAAGTGATCCCCCAAAGGCACCAGTTTTAATGGAATTTAGATAAAGATGTTCTCATTTTAGCTTAAGGTTGAACACTCCTCTGTGACTGATTCATCCTGTAATATTGTCAGATTTAGTAGAATTTTAGTGGCATTTCAAAACCTTGCTGCTCTCAGTGACTTGAGAAGCTGTCACCAAATTTCAGCATGAAACTATGAGACTCATTAGAGAGTAAGGAAAGTGAAAATCACTTGAGTCAGGTGAATGAATTTAAATTCCTTTTTTAGTTGTTAATTTAAAAATAAACAGCTGTCACCAACAAAGACATTCAAGGAAACAAACATTTACAAGGAGATCATACATGAAACTGTGAACTCCGAACTGTTTATAGTTTTTTTCTTTTTTTAAGAGCATGGGTTAACTTAAGTAAAACAAGAAAGGTGGCGTGGTGGAGTGGAGTCAGGGTTGGTTTCAGAGTCACTAAGACCTGAATTCATATCCTGCCTCTCATTTAAATTATCTGCATGACCCTGAGGAAGTCATTTAATTTGTCAATGACCTGGCTAGCTTATAGGATCAAAGATTTAGAGCTGAGTCCAACTCCCCTCATTTTACAGATGAGATAACTGAATCCTAAAGTAAATTTCCCAGGGTCCACTGTGTAGTGAGTAGGAAAGCCAGACTTCGAACTCAAGTCCTCTGACTCCTAGTCCCACGCCTCACCTACCTGCTGTGTCACCCTCCAACTCCCTGGGACTCTAAATTGTGAAGCATATAGTAATCTGCATTGATGGGGAAAGGGAGGGCATTCTTTAGGGAGAGATTCCTACATCACTTGAAATCCCAGGTCTGGACAAATAAGCAATTTGTTTCCTTCCACATCCTCTTCTTATCTCTTTTTTCATTTTTTAAAAATTCTGTTGCTAACATTATTATCATTTATTTTATTATCATTTTATTATAATATTTATTTATTATTTATTATTATTATCATATTTATTTATAGTGGCAATCCATGTGTAGATTGCTCTGATTCAGATTTCATAATTCTCCACCTTTTGGTATGTCTTTCCATCATCCCTTTCTATCTCTCTGTCTTGTGGAACTATAATTCAGTACTCCATCACATTGATAAGCCTCAGTTTTTCACCCATTTCCCAAACATTGAACATGAGTTGTCACCAGTTCTTTGCTATGATATATACAATCGTTAATAGATATTTTTGGTACAAATATCTTTTTCTCCCTTTCAATTCTGTCCTTACAATGTCACGCTAGTAGTGGCATGATAGGGTCAGATGATTCAGGAGACAGTGTGGCAGTTGACAGATTTGGAATTCAAAGTTTTGAATCCTTGGTATGGTATTTTCTACCTGTGTGGATACTCTAAACCTCAGTTCCCCTACCTATAAAATGAGGGGCATTGGTGTAAATGACCTCTTGGATCCTTCTGAAACAAAACCTCTGATCTACTCAATTTTTAAACTTATAGTAGATGTTGCCATATTGCTTTCTAAGTTGATTGCACCAGTTCACAACTCTCTTGGGAACGGAATAGTGGCCTTGTTTTCCCACAGTTCCACCAACACTGTATTTCAGCTATCTTTGCCCTCTTGAAGGGTATAAGAGTGAATCATAGTTCTTTTAATTTTCTTTTCTCTGAACATTAGATAATTCAATCATCAAGTTTGTGTTTCTTCCTATGAAAACTCTCTGTTTACTCAAGTTGACCATTTATCCTTTGAGAGATGGATATTATTCTTATTTTTTTGTCAATTCCTTACAAATTTTGGGCATTATATCAGACAGGTTTATTAAACACTCCCCCTAATAATCAGTTTCTTTTTATTGTTAATCCATTTTTTTTCAAATTTATGAATTTAAGAGATGTCTGTGATGCAAAATGTTGGAACTATCTAAGGCACAGCAACAGATAAAAACAGAAGTATGTAGATGTACTTCTATATCTGTACATGTAGATGGAATAGGCATCTGGATACTTGAAGATGAACCAAGGGCACCTCTCTTGGAGATAGTATAGTACAGTGTACTATTAATGTATTTTTAATGGAACTAATGTATTTTTCATGGAATGGAATCTTTCCCATCCATTAATAGGCCCATGTGACCTGCTTGAGTCACATGGAAACTGGAGTCACATGAGCCTGTGATGAGAGGAACTTGGTGAATGGGTAGAATAGGAAGAGGCAGAGCTGGAGCAGAGCTGAGAGGAAGCTGGTCTCACTAGTCAGAGCTAGGAAGGACAGAGGAAGCAGGCAGCTGGCTGTGAGTGAGAGAAGGACATTTGGCTTAGAGGAGCCTGTTTGTAAGAAGGCCTGATAATGGGTGCAGACTTTTTGATTACTGTGATGGATTTCTTTGTTGCTATAATGGATTTGGCTCTCTGGTATCTGAATGAATGTTTTGGTTCTGTCTTCCATGTGGAGAGTCTGTTGTATTTTGCGATTCAGAATTGCACCCGCATATTCATGTCTGATGCAGGTGCTGTGAATATTGCCTTGGTGCTACACACAGAGGGACATGTACCACTCTTAGACTTGTGGGTTCAGATCCTACTTCTGGTGCTTTCAACCTGTATGACCTTGTAAGTGTTAGAAGCAGGTATGAGGCCAGCACACTGTTAGTTCAAGGTTGATTTGAGGATGAAATAAGACACTTGGAAGTCATTGAACAGTTAGTGAAAGGAAATTTTACTTAGCCCTAACATAGTAAGGATATGCAACAAACTGAGAATGATACAGGGGCTTAAGGCTGCTGACTTATAGAAATAAATTTCATCTACAGGGCAGGGTGTGTTGTCTCATGTGATCTTCAGACATCTGCTAAGTCTGAGGGGCCTTGAGTCTACTTGGGTGGGATTTCTTATTCCTTTAGATGACCAGGAAGGTGTGTTAAAGAGGCAGGTGTCTATCAGGTTCAGGGGCCAGCTCTGTCACCTTTTAGGGAAAACTAATCCCTGTCTAGAGGGAGAAATGGGGTGCTATCGTGGAGATACTAGTCTTATCACATCAAATCACTTAATTTTCCTGGGCCTTTGTTTCTTTATCTGCCAAGTGAGGGAGATGAACTAGATGACCACTTCTCTTTTATCTTCAGGCTTATGATTCTAAGATATCGCCTTCACATGTCTTGCTAGAGCACCTGTAGTTCTGCTATATTGGAGTGTTATGACTTTTTGCTGTTCTAACCTGGGAGAACTAACACACATTAAACCATTATCTTACTGTGAATTTGTTTATTAGATCCTTTCTTGTGTTACAGCCCGCTGAAGGCAGAGTTTGTGGAAACACTGCCCTGCTCTGAGTGGGTGAAATCCTTGATTATTCCTGACTATAGGAGCTTGCCAAAGTGGTCCATGGCATTAAAAAAAAATCAAGAACCCCCACTCTAGCTAAAGGAAAAAGACAATCAGATAGCAAAGATTACTTCAAAAGAACCAATCAAGAAACAGGAACTGGGGAAGCAAGAAAGGAGGACGTCATATGGTTGACTTTTAGACCAACAGCGATTTCCAACCCTTCTAGTCTTCTTAGACTTTACTCTCCTTTATGGGTTCTATGATCCATGGAACACCAGCCTTCTTATTGCTAGCAAAAGGCATTCCATCTCCTGACCCTGTATGTTTTCTCTGGCAGTCCACCATGCCTGGATTGCTTTCCCCTCTCACTTCCATTTCATGTCCTGGTTTCTCTGACTTCCTGCAAGACAACTCAAAGCCTTGTTTCTGCAAGAGGACTTTCCCAGTCCTCTAGTCACTAATAATGATACTGATGAAATGAAATGCAAAACATATTGCCTGCTACTACCCCAAACCCTTTCCTCCTTCCCACTGACTTGATCTTCCATTTACACTGTAAACATCTAATATGTACACAGTGATATGCGTGGTGAATCCACTATTAGGGAGGGTGTGTCCAGAATTTCAAAGGTTCCATGATGAGAAACATCATCCCTCTCCAGACAGAGAATGAGGGACTCAAAATGCAGATTGGAGCATATTTTTTCTTATTTTTTCTGTTTTTTTTAAACAAAGATAATGCAGAAATATGTTTTGCATGATCATATAGGTATACCAAGCATTCTATTTCTTATTGTCTAAATGGGGGGGAGAGGGCAAAGGGAGGGAGAGACTTTGCAACTGAAAATTTTAAAAAATTAAAAAGAAAGTGTGTTCTTTGAGAGCAAAACTTTATTTTTTTTGCTTCTCTTTGTATCCCCAGAACATAAGGCATACATACATGGTTTATAAATGATAAGAGATATTGGATATGTTGTTGATTAAACAGTTAAAACAAGAATTATTAAAAATCAGCAGCTAGGTGGCATGATAAAGAGAAGGCTGGGCATAGAGTTAAGAAGATCTGGATTCAAATCTGACCTCAGACAGTTACTGGGCAAGTTGCTTTACCTCTGTTTGCCTCTGTTTCCACAACTGTAAAGTGGGTATAATAAAGGCATCTGTCTCATTGGGTTGTTTCCTGGATAAAATGATAAAATATTTATAAAGTGCTTAACAGTACCTGGCACATAGTAGGTATTTAAAAACACTTATTTCTTTCTTTTCTTAGGTATCAACGTATGGCATCACTTTCGTGATATCATGGTCCTCTTTGAGGATGAAGGACAAATCCTACACGACAATCACTGGATGCAGACAAAGTTAGCCATAGTTAGAAGTGCTAAAAGCTATATTTTAGGAATGTGAAAAGAGATCTGTTTTTAGAGAGAGAAGGATAAATAAGTAGAATCTTGGGAGATGGGAGCATTGTTGCCAATAGCTTTCTTAACTAGCAGTCATTAATCAAGCACCTTCCATGTGCCAAGCACTGAACTGTGGATCTTATATTGGGGCAGACTATCTATCTATCTTTCTGATCTGCCTTATCACAATATAAGCTTCTTAAGGTTAGAGGCTGTTTATACACACATACCTGTACATTATATGTACAGATATACTCAAATGTGTATACATACAAAAGCTTATGCAGAATATATGCAAAATTAAAATAAGCTAATTTGGGAAGGAGGCTACTTCTTGTCAGCTGGGATGATCAGGAAAGGATTCATTTAGAAGGTGGAGTTTGAGTTAAGTCTTGAAGGAAATAAGATATTCTAAGAGACAAAAATGAGAAGGGGCAGTATTTTCAGGTATGGAGGATAGCCAATGCAAAGGTGTGGGGATGGGATACCAAATGGTGTTTGTGTGTGTGTGTGTGTGTGTGTGTGTGTGTGTGTGTGTGTGTGTGTGCCAGTATTGCTGTACCATAGATTGCGTGGAGGGATCTAATGTGTGAGAGAACTGCAAAGATAAGATGAGCCCAGTTGGTGAAAGGCTTTACATGACAAGCAGAGCACTTTATAGTCGACTTTGTGCCCAGGCCAGGCTTTGGGATGGGGTGGTTGGTCTTCTTTAGTCTTGTTCATGGCCTCTTATGTTACTACTCTGACTTCTAGCATTAAGTCCCCTGTATCTTTGGACAAGTTAAGCATTATTAAGCACCTGTTATGGGCCAGGCACTGTGCTAAGTGGGAATACAAAGAAAGGCAAAAAACAAAACTCTCAAAAAAAAATCAAAACAAAAAAACAAAGCCCAGACTTCAATGTTTGATAGGGGAGACAATATGTAAATAGTTACATACAAACAGGATATATACAGGACAACCTGGAGATAATCATGGAGGGAAGTCAGCAGCATTAAAGGAAGATTGAGAAAGGCTTCTGCAGAAGGTAAGATCTGAACTGAGCACTGAAGGAAGTCAGGGAAGCCCAGAGGCAGAGATAGGGAGAAAGAATTCTGGGCATGGGGCCAATCAAAAAAAATGCAGCATGCAAAGAATAAAAATGGAGGTCAGTGTCACTGCATCATAGTGTAATTGTAAAAGAGTAATGTATAAGAAGACTGGAAAGGCAAAAAGGAGCCAGGTTATAAAGGTCTTTAGAAGTCAAAATAGAAGATTTTATACTGAATCCTGGAAATAATAAGGAGCTACTGGAATTTAGTGAATGGGATGGGAGAGTGGCGGTGACATGGTCAGACCTGGCTTTAAGAAGATCACTCTGATAGTTGACTGGAAGATGGATGGGAGTGGGGAGAGAATTCAAGCAGGGACACCAACTAGGAGGCTTTGCAAGAGTCCAGGCATGATATGACAAGGGTAGTACAAGAGTTAGAGGAGAGAAGAGAGTGTATCCAAGATGTTATAAGGGTAGCATTGACAGGACTTGGCAACTGATTGAGTATAGGTGGTGAGTTTTTAGGTTGACCTGTAGATTGAGAGTCTAGATGACAGAGAGGATGGTAGTGCTCTCTGTAATAGGGAAGTTTAAAAGAGGATAGGTTTTAGGGAGGAAAGATAATAAATTTTGAACATGTTGAGTTTGAGTTTAAGACATCCAGTTTAAGATGCCCAATAGGCAGTTGAAGCTGTGAGTCTGGAGGTCAGGAGAGAGGTGAAGGCTAGATAAAGCTGATCTGTAGGAGCTAAAGAGATCACTAAGAAAAATAGTTTGGTAGAATAAAAGGGTTGAAGACTGAGCCTTAGGCAACACATGGGTATGGTTTGGATGAAGATCCAGCAAAAAGTCCAAGGAGCTGGAGAAGTACTAGGAGAGAACAGTGTCATGAAAACTTAGATCAGAATAGCTAAGAGGAGAGGATGATTAACAGTACTGAAGGCTGCAGAGAGGTCAAGAAGGATAAGGAATGAGAAAAGGCCATTGGGTTTGTCAATTAAGAGAGATCGCAGGCAACTTTGGAGGCAGCAGTTTCAGCTGAAAGCCAGATTTCAGAGTTTGCTTAGGAAAGGAGAAGGGTTACTTCTTCATATAAAGCAGGGTTGAAGGAAGACATTTAAGTGAAGTGAGATGAGGAGGGGGGAAGAGAGAGCTATCAGAGAATGGCAAAGTTCTCAGCTGAGAAGGTGGGAGCTATGAGAGATTTGAGAAGGGATGAAAAATGCTATGGTAAGAGGGACAGTGAATCAATCAGGGAGATGTAAAAGGATTGTCTTTGTACAGTAGAGGCTCAGTTGAGATTCAGAATGTTGTATTTGTAGGGCCCTCTGATGTATTGGAACAGAGATTTAAGGACCCCAGAGTCTCTGGACTCATCTGAGCAGTAAGGCCACATGTTGGTTGTCATCCCATTGCCCCCCTCCCCACCCCAGGGGCTTTTCCTACCAGCCTGGGGCATCCTTACTGCCTTCTTTTGGAAGTTGGGAAGTTCCTCTCTTGCTGCCTCTTGACATAGTCTTGCCAACCATGTGACCTATCTCTTGTTGTTCTGGGAGGTACTCCTGTGCTGGCACTAACTTTGTGGACAGCCTCTGGGCTGTCATTCTATGATGTTCTGGCATAAAAAAAACATCATGTCCTATAGTTTTTCATTGGATTTCCTTATAATTATTGGGTCTAGTGATAACTTTGGAGTTTAGTTGAAGTTGGACTGAGGGAGTTTATTATTTTGTTCCTGTTCAGGCAGCCATGTTTGTTGGAAGTTCCCAGGTAGCTTCCTCCCCCTCCCCTCATTTAGTAGTATTTTATTTTTTCCAATTACATGCAGCTATAGTTTTCAACATTCACTTTTATAAGATTTTGACTTCATAATTTTTACTACTTCCCTCTTTTCCCTTCCCCCTTCCCAAGATGGCAAAAAATCTCAAATAGGCTGTAAAAGTACAAGCATATTAAACATATTTCAACATTAGTTATGTTGTGAAAGAAGAATCAGATAAAAAAAAACATGAGAAAGAAAAAAAACAAGCAGTAAAAAAGTGAAAATAGTATGCTGCCATCTGCATTGAGACTCCATGGTTCTTTCTCTGAATGTGGATAGCATTTTTTCATCACGAGTCATTTGGAATTGTCTTCCATTATTGTACTGATCAGAATAGCCAAGTGTTTCACAGCTGATCACCATTATAACACTGAAGTTACTATGCACAATAATCTCCTGGCTCTTCTTACTTATGTTAGCATCAGTTCATATAGGTCTTTCTATGTTTTTAGGAAGCCATTCCCCTCATCATTTCTTATAACATATTAGTATTCTCTCACAACTATATACCATAACTTGTTCAACCATTCCCCAATTGTGGGCATCCCCTAAAGTTCCAATTCTTGGCCACCCAGGTAGTTTTTTAAAGGAAAAAATGATGACCTCTGTCTTCTGCTTGGCTCCAATGGCTACAATTAGATAGAAGTTGTAGATATATGGATATGGATCTAGCTATAGAAGATAGCTTTAAAAGTCATCCAGTTCAACCCCCTCATTTTACAGATGAGGCAACTATGAAGTCACTAGACCAAGATCACTAGCCAAGGTAATAAGTTATGAATCAACATTTGAATATATCCACTTTGATGCTTTGTTTTGTCATTTTTCAGTCCTGTCTGACTCTTCATGACCCCACTTATGGCTTTTCTTGGCAAGGATATTGGAGTGGTTTGTCATTTTCTTCTGCTGCTCATTTTACAGATGAGGAAACTGAGGCAAACAGGGGTAAATGACTTGTCCAGAGTCACGTAGGTAGGAAGTATCTGAGACTGTATTTGAACTCAGAAAGATGAACCTTCTTGACTCCAAGCCCAGTGCTTTGTCCACTGTGCACCCTTATTGCTAGACTCATTTAATTAGTGTAGCACAGGGGACAGCCTCAGAGTCAGGCAGACCTGAGTTCAGGTCCCACTTCTGACATACCAACTTTGTGAGACATTGGACAAGTTATTTAAACTCTGAATGTCTCAGCCAAATGTCTTTATAATTAAATTAAGGAACAATTTAGAATCTGCTTTGATAAAGGAAGTTTTCTCATCAGAAAGTTCCCTACACCAATAAAATCTGGATTCCTTTTGTGCCCCCAAATTAAAAAACAAACAAACAAAAAAGAATGAGGTAAGGGATGCCCCTGATAACATATGTGGAAGAAGGGAGTTGTTTTTGGATATGAGTTGGAACAGTCAAGGGCCCTTTACCTCTCTTCCGTTTCTGATATTCTGTAATCCTTTGAGGTAAGGTAAGAAAGAGTGAAAATGTAATTTCAAAGGAATGCTTTAGAAGCAAGAGAGCAGCTATTGTTAGGTAATGCTGCCTCAAACCATACCATAACTGTACTTTCCTATAAAGAGAAGAACATATTTCTTAAATAAAAAAAAAACTAATTAATGAACAAGAAATGAAAACCATTGGACCTAGGAGACTTAGACTTCACAGCCTCTGGGGACAGAGGGCTGGCGTGGTTGGTAACATAAAGTTTTTACTTTAGTCCCTTCCGATGATTGCTCCAAAATCTTTGGTGGTTGTTACTCAACAATGGCAAACACATTGCCTTGCAGATGCCACCACATGTGCATTAAGTGATTCCTTTCTGGGAGTCTTTGTTCTGTCATTTCTGTGATTACTTAGTGGTCCTGTTGCAATATGGCTTTTAAGTGACCCAAAGCTGCAGAGTGCTTCATTTCAAAGTGCATTAGAAAATAAAATTTCCATATTTTGCAAGATTTTTTTTTTTTGCTGCATCAATTTGTTAATTGAATTGGAGTTTATTCCACCCAATTGTAAAACAGAAATGATTAGACTAAAGGAGGGTTAGCTTCTGGAACAACTATGAGGTCAACATAATTAATGTTGGTGTCCCCTTTTCCTCCTGTTTATTGATGTTCTTGATCTTTGGTACCCAGTACTCTCTCATGATCCCCCTTCACTGTGGTCTTTCACTTGTTCCTTTAGGGAGTCACCAATATGCTATACTTCCTCCCATCTCCACCCCCCCACGCCCAGCAAAACTTGATAGCCCTGTTTTCTATTCTTTTGACACCTTGCTTTCTGGTAGCTAATTTGGTAAGTTAATTTTTACTGAAGTGTTAATGACTGACAGGCTTTAACATTTTTATCCCTCTCAAGTAATATCTTTCAGTTTAAGGACCTTTACTGCCTCCAGCTAAATGGTACACATTTCAGTCAAAGAAACTGGCTGGGGTGGGAGGGGGAGATGGGCACATCTCAAATTCCACTGTGTTACATACATATCAGTTATTATTGTTATTATTTTGTCTACTTTTTCCTATTTTAAAGAAGAAGGAAAATCTATAAGGAAAAGACATTTGAACAAAATGTGTGCAACCCTTATGCCTAACCAAATTTTTAATTATGTATGAGTAACCCACCAAAGACAAATTTTTGTTTTGCTAAAGTCTTTGAAATACATGTGGGAATGTAGAGTCAATTCTGTCTGTGCAAAGTATCATGCTACATTCTGTGGTTTATTTTTCACTGGACCCAGATGGCTCTGGGGGGAAAAGTGAGGCTGGTGACTTGGAACAGCCCTGCCTCACTCAAATCAAAGTCAGTTGCAAGCCATGTCATCATCTTCCTGATGTCCTGTCTTTGAGAATGAAGGACAAAGCATTACCGTAAGAGGCCTATTGGAAACCAAATGTACCAGTAAGAGAAGATTCTGAGTCTATTACCTAAAGAGAGGTTCTGAAAAAATCTAACTTAATGAAAGACAAATATTAGCCCTTCATGATCCTAAACTTTAGGAGTGACATTTAGCAAAATTAAAATCTGACAAAATGAAAGGTATTGACTAGATCTTGCTTAGGAATTAAGGCAATAAGTCACGCATAGCACTGAGAGATGACAGTTTTCTCCAGTGCGGGAATGGAACAAAAAGTGAGATAATTCTGCTACATGTCCAAAAGTTGAATTACTCTGTTGGAGGGGTTAATACATACTTTCCATTAATGAAGTCTAAATATATTCTTATGGCCTCACTATAAAAGGAATTTTTCTGACTAATGTAAAGCTTTGGTCATCATTATTCACACTAATAACTGAACAGGTGGGAGTTATAGCTGTGAATTACATCTTTTCATTATCAGTGAAGTTTGTTTTTTGAAATAAGGCTGATAAGAGAGAATACTTTCAAGTAGGGTGTATCACATTATTGATCAATTATTCAATGAACAATCAGTTATCAAGTGCCCAGTACATGCCCAAGTCTGTGCCAAGTGAAAGGAACATAAAGAGAAATTCAAACAGTCCTTGTCCTTGAAGAACTCACATTCTAATGGGTTAGACCAGTGATGTTCTGGTAAGTACTTAACCATCAACTCCCACTTCCCCCCGTAGGTATGGCATACTTTTAAGTGTATTGTTCACAGTTCCTTCATCACTTTCTTAAATCTATACAATGATCAAAACAATAAATCAAGCACTGATTTGTAACAGTTATCAATTTCTGAGGTGTAAATGCTTACACTGAAAATTCAACAATCAGCTCTCTCCAGCTGGCTCCAACACAACCCTGAAGTATGTACACACACACACACATATACATATATGTATATCTATGTATCTATAATACTTGAGAAAAAATAAAAACAAAGTAATTTGGGGATTATTTGATTGGCTCTGGATATTATGTCTCAAACCCCTCATGCTTGGCTTTTATGAGGGAGCCCATACATCTGTTAAAGATGTATTAGAGATATCCAACAAAAGAGGTTTTTCTTTTTTGGGTTTTTTTCTTTTTTCTTTTTTGTATGGACAGAAAAGCAGACTTAGAAGCAGACCTGGGCACAGAAGCAGGAAGAAGTCTGTACAGTCACCAATTTTTCCAACGTGGTGTTTCTGATGTCAGGCTTAGGGCAGAGACACATTAAAGATCCCTGTTCTCTGAACTACAAGACCAAGGGAGTATAAGCAAGATAAAGTGTTGCTGTATCTCAACCAGGTGGTCCCTGAAAAATGTTTGCACACCAAGTTCTTACATGCTGGGTTGCTAGTTCCAACCATGGAGAGGTAGAGCTCCAACTACTCAGCCAAAAAATATTGTCTCATTTCAACTCATTTAAATTCAATATTAAAAAATATTGATATTTTTATTTTAATATTTTTCTATTGATATTGAAATATTTATTCTATTCTGAACTTAAGAAATATGCATTTTTAATAGAATAGAAAAAAAGATTTGTACATGAAATTGCAAATCTATTATGAACAACTTGCTGTTCCTTTTAAATACATAATAAAGTTATCATGTAACTTTCTCTTTTTCTTTTTTCTCCTCATACTGTTATAGTTTATAGAAACACCATAGTTTCTCTCTATATTCCTCTTCTTTCCTACTTATGAGAGCCATTTTACATAAAATATAATTTTTTAAGACAAAAAAAGAGAAAGTTAAAAATTAGCACAATTGATCATTAAAAAATGATCAAAAAAGTCTGAAAATACATGCAATGTCCAACACTTTTAGGCCCCTCACCTTTACAAAGATGTGAGTTGAAAGATTTTTATAATATCTCTTCTTTTGAGCATACATTTATTTTTAAAATTAAATACTGACATCTTTTGTTTTTATATCATCTGCATTTCCCTATATATCTTTCTCTTACCTCTTACCGGAGAACCATCCTCTATAACAAAAAATAAAGAAGAAAAAGTAGCAAAATGAACGCATCAAAAACATACATCATCTGTAATGTTCTACAACTTTGTCTTTATCCTTTATCTCTGCAAAGAAATGGGAGAGGTATTTTTTCATATGTTTTCTTTGGGGCCAAGTTTGGTCATTATAATGAAATAACATTCAGTTTCAGTCATCTGTTTTTTCCACTTGCATGTGTATATAATTTTCCTGGTTCTGCTTGCTTTACTTTGCATTGGTTCATATGTCTTCTCGCACTTCTCTATAGTTATCATATTCATGATTTCTTACAGAACAGTAATTAATTTCACTACTGTCATGTATTACAAATTGTTTATCTACTTCCCAATTGAGAGTCATCTACTTTTATTCCAGCTTTTTTTTTGCTACTAAAAAAATGTTGCTATAAATGTTTTAATGTGAGATCTTTCTTTCTGTCTTTGAAATCCTTGGGTGTATATGTCTAATAGGGCTTTCCTTGAGTCAGAGGGTATATACAATTTAGGCATTAGGAAAGGCTTAGGCAGAAGTGATTTGAGCTGAATCTTGAAGGGAATCAGGGAACTCAGGAAGTCGAGGTGATGAATGAGAGCTTTTCAGGCATGGGGGACAGCCAGTGAAAACCGATGGTTTCAGGAGATAGAGTGTCATGTGTTAGGAATAGTTAAGAAGGCAAGCCGTGTTGGTGGATCAAAGAGTACCTAAAAGGGAGTAAAGTATAAGAACTGAAAAGACCAGTTCCATCTAGGTAGCTAGAAAAAAGGTAGAACTCACTGGAAAAGGTAGAAGAATTATGTGAATTATTCATGAGTTACTGTAAATTCTTTATACTATTTTGCATTTCTCTGGGATGAAACGCTAGCTATCTTTGGTTTACTATGCAGTCACCTTGAATGCTTGCATAAGAACTGGGGACATTTTTGCTAATATTAATAGAAATGTAGATTCAGTATATTCTGAGGTTTTCCAAGGAAACTCAGTGGGGGAGAGGGGTCAGTAAAAAGTCAGATGGAGACAGTCTGAAAAACCTCTATAACCGAACACAGCCTGTTTAATCCCAGAGCTAGATTGAGCTTCTGTATCACAGACACATTAAAAGAATAGCTAATTTCTCTCTTATCTACCAAAACTTGCAAAGAAAGCCACTTTGCAAGCTGGTTACCTTTTTGCCTGAGGAGGGACAATTGTCATTTCTCTTTAGGTTTTGCAGTGAAAAGGAGACTTCATCCTGCCAACCACCTTTCTCTCTGTCTCTGTTTCTGTCTCTGTCTGGTTGTCTGTCTGTTTCACTTATTTTCATTTCCTGTTTTTCCTACCCCAGGTTTCCTGGAAAAGATTCATGTCCTATGAATCTCCTAATGCAAAGCTCTCTTGGAACTGCTCTTTGGGGGTGGAGGTGAGAGGTAGAAAGCATTTATATTTTATTCCTGACTAGCTTCTAGTTGAGAAATGGAATGGCACAAATGATGAAGAACTAGCTTGCTTCAGACATAATGAAGCAAGCAAAATGAAATCTCCCAAGGATAAAGCCACTGTGTCCTTCACTTTTTATCCATTAGGTACAGACTTGTACTACAGCTGGCTGTCTGGGTATTGTGGACCAGAACACAAATAGACCTGAATTAACCATTCCCTTCCCTATTGATACAGACCTGCTCTGAGCCTTCTTTTCTTTTGTTTTTTCAATTCAATTTTATTTTCATTTCCAAATTCTCTGCTTGCCTTTCTTGCCTGAAAAAGCAAGAAAAATAAAATCCATTACAAATATGTATGGATGTGCAAAATTCCTGCATTAGCCATATACCAAAAAAAATCTAGAACTTTTTGGCAAGGAATATATGAGGAATGGTCTACTGCTTCATAGCTTGAACAAGCTGGTTTTGGAAGCCTCTCCCCTTCTGCCCTCCCTTTCTCGTAGGTTGTTTCTATGTGAGGGTCATCAAGTGTGTTTTTAGCAAAGTAATTGTTTTTCTGAAACCTTTAGCTCTGAGCGGACCATTTCAACTGATGTGAAAACCTCTCATTGGACACTTGCCATGGGCAAAAGCATTGTGGGATAGTGTGGGGAGGGGGGACACATCCTGGGGGTGGATACAAAGATTTGTGTTTCCTATAAAGACTGAAAAGGGCTAAAAACCAAAAATGGCCCTACTACTCACTTCCTAATATTCAAAGAGCCTTAGGCATTTTCTCGTATTAACCTTTTCTTTTAAAAATCAGGTCAGATTTGAAATAATTTTATTTTTAGTATATATGGGCATTGTATTTTTTTTAATGCCTGAAATGGTGGTGTCTTATGGCATGTGACTCAGAGCTAAGATTGGGGCCTCAAACTCACTCTTTTTTGTTTTTTCATCTGTCATCTGTCATTTTTTCATCTGTCATCTTCTCTAAGAAATTCCATAGTAATTGTGGGAGCACTTCCTAATGTGTACTGGGTGCCAACTGAGGATCCAGGAGCTCTCAACTTCCAGAACTTCCAAAGTTGCCTCAGAACCTGGATATATCTACCTCAGGGTCATTGCTTGATTACCTATACTCAGGAAAGAAATAAAACTGAAAGGGCACATCCTATTCTTGGCTGCCTCAGACTCAGGTCAGTTCCCTGGTATTTTAGGTTTACTACTGGAACAAAACAGGACCATGTTA
This sequence comes from Notamacropus eugenii, assembly GCF_028372415.1. NCBI lineage: Eukaryota > Metazoa > Chordata > Mammalia > Diprotodontia > Macropodidae > Notamacropus > Notamacropus eugenii. Next base: position 332,424,952 of record NC_092877.1, read on the forward strand.
GGTCATTCAACAACTGTTAACCGCTAATGCCTCATGGCTGCCTTTGTACTCAGATAAAGAGGAAGTAGCATCAACAGTAGGAACCTTTAGTTGCCTGAGTCAACCAAGTCTCAAGGAATGCCTCAGTACCTTTTAAGGAAAAAAACCCAAACTTTCCTAACTTGCATGCAGTGAGGGGTTAGGATGTTGCTCCTTCCACAACCCACCCTGAATGGGACTTAGTTTCACCTAGATATGATATGAACCCTCTCCCTTATGCTCAAGTCAAGAAGAAAGAGAGAACTCTAGAAGACAGATTTTCCCGCTTTAGGTTATACGGAGTGGACTGCTGCTCCTAGCTCAGTGCAAGAGCAGTATATAACTTCCTTAATGCATATTTGCCTCCTCTTATTCCACTACAATCAATGAGGAGAATCAAGATCGCACACAATGTTAAGCCACATGTACTTAAAGAATTAATTGTATATAATCTCCCTGAGGCCAGGAATGGTCTCACTTCTGTTCTTGTATTCTAACACCCAGAAGAGTGCCTAGCACACAATAAGCACTGAACAAATGCCCACTGATTGGTATTCCATGCCATCATGAAAAGTCAGCTTTCATTATGACATAGTCTTAGTTAAATTAATAAATGATCATACTTTGTGATAAAAGCTCACATAGGCCCTTGTGTGTAAGAAAAGATACATATATCCTAAATGATAACTTTGTTCAAACTAACTTTTTAAGTAAATAGTATTTTATTTTTTCCAATTACATGTAAACATAGTTTTCAGCATTCATTTTTATATGATCTTAAACTCTCCCTCCCTCTCCCCAATACAGTAAGCAGTCTGATATTGGTTATACATGTGCAACTGTGTTAAACAAGTTTCTACATTAGTCATGTTGTGAAAGAAGAAACAGAACAAAAGGGAAAATAGATACACACACACACACACACACACACACATACACACACACATCAACACAAAACAAAACAAAACAAAGAAACCAAAAATGGAATGCTTCGATGAACCTTCAGACTCCATTAGTTCAATCTGGATGTGGATAACATTTTCCATCATGAGTTTTTTTGGAATTGTCTTGGATCATGTAATTCCAAGAAGACCCAAGTCTATCACAGTTGATTGTCTCACAATGTTACTATTACTGTGTTCGCTTCACTCAGCATCATTTCAGGTAAATCTTTCCAGGTTTTTCTGAAACCCTCCTGCTCATTATTTCTTTTTTTTTTTTTTTGTTTTATTATTAAATTTATTTATTTAACTTTTAACATTCATTTTCACAAAATTTTGGGTTACAAATTTTCTCCCCTTTTATCCCCTCCCCCCCCAAACACCAAGCATTCTCATTGCCCCTATGACCAATCTGCTCTCTCTTCTATCATTCCTCTCTGCCCTTGTCTCCATCTTCTCTTTTGTCCTGTAGGGGCAGATAGCTTTCTATACCCCTTTACCTGTTTTTCTTATTTCCTAGTGGCAAGAACATTACTCGACAGTTGATCCTAACACTTTGAGTTCCAACTTCTCTTCCTCCCTCCCTCCCCACCCCTTCCCTTTGGAAGGCAAGCAATTCAATATAGGCCATATCTGTGTAGTTTTGCAAATGACTTCCATAATAGTTGTGTTGTATAGGACTAACTATATTTCCCTCCATCCTATCCTGTCCCCCATTACTTCTATTCTCTTTTGATCCTATCCCTCCCCATGAGTGTCGACCTCGAATTGCACTCTCCTCCTCATGCCCTGCCTTCTATCATCCCCCCCACCCTGCTTGTCCCCTTATCCCCCACTTTCCTGTATTGTGAGATAGGTTTTCCTACCAAAATGAGTGTGCACTTTATTCTTTTCTTTAGTGGAATGTGATGAGAGTAGACTTCATGTTTTTCTCTCACCTCCCCTCTTTATCCCTCCACTAATGAGTCTTTTGATTGCCTCTTTTATGAGAGATAATTTGCCCCATTCAATTTCTCCCTTTCTCTTCCCAATATATTTCTCTCTCACTGCTTGATTTCATTTTGTTTTAAAGATATGATCCCAACCTATTCAATTCACTCTGTGCACTCTGTCTCTATGTATGTGAGCGTGTGTGCATGTGTAATCCCACCCAGTACCCAGATACTGAAATGTTTCAAGAGTTACAAATATTGTCTTTCCATGTAGGAATGTAAACAGTTCAGCTTTAGTAAGTCCCTTATGACTTCACTTTGCTGTTCACCTTTTCATGGTTCTCTTCATTCTTGTGTTTGAAAGTCAAATTTTCTTTTCAGCTCTGGTCTTTTCATCAAGAATACTTGAAAATCCTCTATTTCATTGAAAGACCATTTTTTCCTCTGAAGTATTATAGTCAGTTTTGCTGGGTAGGTGATTCTTGGTTTTAGTCCTAGTTCCTTTGACTTCTGGAATATACTGTTCCATGCCCTTCGATCCCTTAATGTAGAGGCTGCTAGATCTTGTGTTATCCTGATTGTATTTCCACAATACTTGAATTGTTTCTTTCTAGCTGCCTGCAATATTTTCTCCTTGACCTGGGAACTCTGGAATTTGGCCACAATGTTCCTAGGAGTTTCTCTTTTTGGATCTCTTTCAGGCGGTGTTCTGTGGATTCCTTGAATATTTATTTTGCCCTCTGGTTCTAGAATCTCAGGGCAGTTTTCCTTGATAATTTCATGAAGGATGATGTCTAGGCTCTTCTTTTGATCATGGCTTTCAGGTAGTCCCATAATTTTTAAATTGTCTCTCCTGGATCTATTTTCCAGGTCTGTTGTTTTTCCAATGAGATATTTCACATTATCTTCCATTTTTCCATTCTTCTCTCTTTGTTCTGTGATTTCTTGGTTTTGCATAAAGTCATTAGCCTCCATCTGTGCCATTCTAATTTTGAAAGAACTATTTTCTTCAGTGAGCTTTTGAATCTCCTTTTCCATTTGGCTAATTCTGCTTTTGAAAGCATTCTTCTCCTCATTGGCTTTTTGAACCTCTTTTGCCAATTGAGTTAGGCTAGTTTTTAAGGTGTTAATTTCCTCAACATTTTTTTGGGTCTCCCTTAGCAGGGAGCTGATCTGCTGTTCATGCTTTGACTTCATGTCTCTCATTTCTCTTCCCAGCTTTTCCTCCACCTCTCTAACTTGATTTTCAAAATTCTTTTTGAGCTCTTCCATGGCCTGAGCCCATTGGGTGGGCTGGGACACAGAAGCCTTGATTTCTGTGTCTTTGCCTGATGGTAAGCATTGTTCTTCCTCATCAGAAAGGAAGGGAGGAAATGCCTGTTCACCAAGAAAGTAACCTTCTATAGTCTTATTTCTTTTCCCTTTTCTGGGCATTTTCCCAGCCAGTGACTTGACCTCTGAATATTTTCCTCACACCCACCTCACCTCCTGATCCTCCCAGCCCGTGTTTGTGGTCTGAGATTCAAATGCTGCTTCCAGCCTCAGGGCTTTTGGCAGGGGCAGGGCTGCTATTCAGTATGAGATTATGATCTGGTGCTGAGATCGGGGCAGGGCCACCTCTCAGGCTCAGTTCCCTCAGGGGGTTTATGCGCAGACCTTCCGCAATGGATTCAAGCTCCCGCCCGCTTGGGGAGCCCCTGTCTGCAGCCGCCTCTCAGCTTCTACCTCCCGGGGGGGCCTGAATTATGGGGGCACCCCACTCCCCTCTCGACCCGCCAAAGAGACTCTCTCACCCACCCCTGTCACCTGTGGGTGGAGGGACTTGTGCGGCCGCTGGAGATCCAGTCCCTGAAGCCTGCTTGGATCTGTTTCTCTCGGTGCTGCAGCCGTGGCCGCAGCAGGTCTGGGCTGGGCTTTGTGTCTGCAGCGCGACGGACCTTTTGCGAGAGGTTTGCAGATCCCTCTGTGGGTGGAGGGACCCGCGTGGCCGCTGGAGATCCTGTCTGTGAAGCCTGCTCGGATCTTTTCCTCTTGGTGCCGCGGCCGCGGCAGGGCTGCACTCAGCTCCCAGTCCCGGCGCCCAGTCCGCAGCGCGAAGGACCCCCCGCGAGAGGTTTGCAGGTCTCTCTGGAACAGAAATCTCCCTCGCTCCAATGTTCCGTGGCCTCTGGGTGCGGAATTCGCCGTGAATTACTTCCCTGTAGCCATTCTATGGGTTGTGGGTTCAGAGCTATGTGTATGTGCGTCTTTCTACTCCGCCATCTTGGCTCCGCCCCCCTGCTCATTATTTCTTATAGCATAATAGTATTACACTGCATTCATTTGCCACAACTCATTCAGTCATTCCCCAATTGATGGGTATTCCCTCAATATTCAATTATTTGCCATCATTAAAAGAGCTGATATAAATATTTTTGTACATGTTAGTCCTTTTCTCCTTTTTATGATCTCATTGGACTATAGACCTAGTAGTGGAATTGCTGGATCAAAGGGAATGTACAATTTAATTGCCCTTTGGGCATAGCTCCAAACTGCTCTCCAGAATGGTTGGATTAGTTAACAATTCCACCAACAATGCATTAATGTCCCAATTTTCCCATACTTTTCCCATCATTTATCATTTTTCTTTTTCTCTCATATTAGCCAATCTGATAGATATGAGGCAATATCCCAGAGTTGTTTTAATTTGTATTTCTCTAATCAATTGTGATTTAGAGCATTTTTTCATATGACTATAGATAGCTTATTTTCTTCATTTGAAGGTGGCCTATTTGTATCCTTTGACCATTTATCAATTGGGGAATGATTCATATTCTTATAAATTTGACTCAGTTCTCTATATATTTGAGAAATGAGGCCTTTATCAGAAACACTGATAAAGTAGTGAAAGTTGTTTTCCAGCTTTCTGCTTTCCTTCTAATCTTGGTTACTTTGTTTTTTGCAAACTTATTTCTAATATTTACACTTGTTGAAAGTTTCATGGTGAGTTATAGAGGATTACTCATGGAACTTAGGAATTTAAATATTACCATATCTGAATTGGATGAATAGGACCTCCACGTCCATTATTGTTGCTGAATCATCCTAAAATAGGGTATAATAGAATGAGCATTGGATCCAGAGTCAGAATACCTAAGGTTGGAATTCTGGATTTTACTAGTCACTCTCTGTATGACTTTGTGCAGGACACTTAACTTCTTGTTTCCTTATCTGCAAAAAGAAGATCTTGAATTAGATCACAGAATTTAGAGCTGAAAGAGACATTAAAAATCATGTGTATAGGCCTATCCTTTCCTTTATTACATGAGAAAACTGAGCCCCTGAGGAAGTATTTTGCCCAGTTGAGGATTGAGCCTGTGTCCAAGCCCCGATTCAGTGCATTTGTAGAAAGGGGGATGATCTCTAAGGTCCCTCCCAGCATTCATGAAAACACTAGTAGGGCTGTCTAGATGAAATTCTTAAGTAGGTCATTTTTAACGTATGTGATTTCCTATTTCCTTTGCTTGTGGTATCTTGCCCAGATAGTTAGTGACACCACCCAGGTGAGTGCTCCTTAAGTAATATATCATCATTATCGTAATCATCATCTTCAATAACAAACACTTATTAAGTGCTTACTTAATAATTAAGTGCTAGGCACTGTGCTAAGTATTTCTTACTAGGCCTCACACATGACACTAGCTATGCCTTTCCACTGGCCATGCCCCATGCCTGGAATGCCCTCTCTTGTGACCTTTACCTCTTGACTTCCTTCAGATCTCAACTCAGATCCCAGCTTCTGCAAGAGTCCTTTCTCACTCCTTCCCACGGCTAGTGCCTTCCCTATGAGACTCCCTCCCATCTATGTTTAACAACTGACTTTCTGAGAGGAAAAATGTAGGAATGGCAGAAAGAAAGGACAAAAACTGGACCCTGACTTCAAGCAATTCACCTTCTGATTGGGGAGACAATGTGTGAACAACCATGTCCATACAACTACACAGTAATGTACCGGAGCAAGCTCTTACTGGCTGGAGAAAGCTGACTGTTAACCTTGTCTGGGGTGAGCATCTGTATCTCAGAAATCAGCAAACACTACATAAATCAAGGGCTTGTTTTTAAATGTTTTGCTGATTGTCTAAACTTAAGCAAATGATGGAGAAAATGTGAATATTTCAGACTAAACCTGAAAGTGTGCCATACCTACATTTCTTTTCCCTTCAGAGTCAGCTGTTAAACATTTAACGGCATTTCCCTGCCTATATATACAGTAGATTGGAGGGGGTCTCATAGGGAAGGCACTAGTAGTGGGAAGGAGTGAGTGAGAAAAGTCTCTTGCAAAAGCTGAGATTTGAGTTGATACTTGAAAGAAGTCAGGGGGTAGAGGTCAGAAGAGAGCATTCCAGGCGTGGGGGAAGGCCAGTGGAAAGGCCACATATTGTCACATGTGAGGTCCAGCAGAAAAGCCATTGCTGGTGGACTATGGAGCATGAGAAGTGGCTTCAAGTATGAGAAGATTGAAAAGTTAGAAGGGACCAGATTCTGGAGGACTTTCAAAGTCCAACAGAAGACTTTCTATATGATCCTAGAGGCAATAAGAAGCCCCTGGGATTTTCTGAATAGGAGTCTGACATGGTCAGACTTTCACTTTAGGAAGATCACTTTGGCAGCTATTTCAGTAAAATGAGGAAAGACTTGAGGAAGAAATACAAACCAGAAACCTAAAGCAATTGCACAGGCATGAGGTGATGAGGGCTTGCACTGGGCTGTTGGTCAAGTGAGTGGAGAAAGGGGGTTGTATGCAAAAGATGCGAAGATAGAAATGGTGAGACTTGGCAACAGATTGAATAAATGTGAGATGAGAGAGACTGAAGAGTTGAGGCTGATACCTAGATTCTGAGCCTGCATAACTGGAAGACATCAATGCCCTCCATGGTAATACTAAAGATGGAAATAAAGGCAAGTTTGGGGAGAGAAAAGATAATGAGTTTTATCTGGACATGTTGAGTTTGAAATATCTATGGGATATTTAGTTTGTTCAATAACCAGTTGGTTATTAGGAGATTAGTCAGGAGAGCATTTAAGACTGGATAGAAAGGCATAAGAATCATCTTCATAGAGATGATAATTGAATCCATGGAGCTGCTGAGACCATCAAGTGAGATCATATAAAGGGAAAAAGAGAAGAAAGTACAGGAAAGAGCCTTGGCCAATATCCCAGGGTATTGAGCTTAACCTGATTAAAGATCCAGCAAAGGATACTGAAAAGATGGGTAGGAGGAGAACTGGGAGATGTACCATGAGACCATAGAGAAGACAAACTATAATAGAGCAAGATGGAGGAAGATGGGTGTCAAACTGGATGGTCATGACTCAGGAGTGACCCAAATCAGAACAAAATGTAATTGGGAAAATGTTTAACAAAATAAATACAAAATACAATACAATATAATGTTAATTTGTGGTTTTCTAGGTCAATATGCAGCCTTTGATACCACTGACCACTGACTGTCAAAGCTGAAGAGAGGTCAAGAAGTATGAGTCATAGAGAAAAAAACATTAGATTTGGCAATTGAATTATTGACGACTTTGGAGGAAACAATTTTCCTTGAATGGTAAGGTCAGAAATCAAACCAGAAGATTTAAAAGAGGAAGAGAGGACTAAAAGTAAAGGCACCTATCATAAATTGCTTTCTTAAGGATTGGGCCATGAACGGAAGGTGAGATAGTTGGAGGGGATGACTGGAGCAAATTTTTTCTTTTTCTCTTTTTAAGGATGGAGAAAATATAAGCAAATTTGTAGGCAACTGGAAAACAGCCAGTAGTAGAGAATTTAGATTTATTAGAATTTACTATTATTAGAATTTACTATTCATATACCTATTTTCACAAGTGATCCATTGAAGAACTATCCTGTTGCAAAAAAACCCAATAAACTAAGTCACATTTGAGTGTTAATAATGGGTAATAGCTCAATATCAGCTGTTCTAGGGTTGTTTCTGTTTATGCAGGCTATAATATAAAAATTCTCTAAGAGTGGAATTAAAAGATTCTTCCACAGACTGAGGGAGGTAGTATTTCAGGGCTTACCTCATAGCATACTAGTGGCTGCCCCTTCCACCTATGAATTGGAATGGACTTGTAGGGTGAGGACTTGTAGTAAGAATCTTGTGCAAGGTATCACAAAATCCCTGAATTGGAAGACATCTCAAAGGCCATCTAACCCCCAAAAAGTATTTGCCCAGGACACCTGGCAAGTCATAATCCATCCTGCACTTAAAAACCTCTATTAATGGAGAACCCGCTAGCTCTCCAGGCCGACTCATCCCACCTTCTCATAGCAGCTAGGTGCCTTGGTGGATAGAGTGCTGAATCTGATCAGGAAGATTCACATTCTTGAGTTCAAATCTGGCCTCAGATACTTATTGGGTGGGTGAACCTGGGCAGGTCACTTCATCCTATTTGCCCCAGTTTCCTTGTCTGTAAAATGATCTAGAGAAGGAAATGGCAAACTATTCCAGTATCTTTGCCAAGAACAACACAAAATGGTGTCATGAAGAGTCAGGCACAGCTGAAATGACTAAACAACAAGCAATAATAAAAATATCTTTGTACCTTTTCTATTTCCCTAAGGGAAGAATATTTGGATGTTATCAGTTTGAGAAGATTTTGTATCATTCGATCAATCATCAACCAACATCATTTATTATTTACTATGGGCTAGATTCTGCTAAGTATTGGGGATAAAGAGACATATGCAATGCAGTCCCAGATTTCAAGGGGATTACTTTCTCTTTGATTTTGAAGAGGACCAGTGGTATCATAGGATGATGTCTTGACTTGGACATGAATTGGATCTAAGTGAGGTAGAGTTGCATAAAGTTGTCATCCTCACTTTCTCTTCTAGAGTTATCAAAATTCAATGTCAAGACTAAAGTCAGCATGGCTGCCAATGACCTGGGATAGAGTGGGTGTCCTTGGAGTCTTCTACGTCTAACCAAGTTCAGCCACCTTCATGACCATTAGGACAAATTGCTCTTGCTTGTCCATTTTGCCAGGAGAAGTCTTCATGTGCTTGGCATAGACATCCCTCTAACACATGAGGGGGTCGATTACCATTGATTACATTCAACCTGGTTCAGTCCATCTGCCAAGAAGTGTAACCACTGCACATGCTACAGCTTCTTGGAGCCATAGGTGAGAGCTGGAATAAAAATGGACACCAGAAGCAGGTGAGCAGTCTTGAAAAGCACCTGGCAATCCCTCACACCAGAGGTGCTAGTTCTCCCTTTATACCACTAACCCTTTAGATACATATAAGGCATATATGAAATTGACAAAGGTAACCTTAGAAGTATATTTTGTTCCTAAGAGGAAGGATGCTACACAAATGCAAAATAATAATAAAATGAAGTTAATAATGGAACCCTGAAAAATAGAAGCTCTGACTATATGAGTTATAGGAGCCCTAACCAATCATGTTCTAACAGAATATATTTAGTAAAACATCAAAAGGAAACAATAAACTAAGAATAATTTTTTTCATGTCAAGAATCTTTTCGGATATATCTTTAGCCTGTTTTAATCAGATGACTAGATTCTTATCCTGATGAAACCCAAAGGAATGTAAATATACAGTCTGAATTTTCATTTTCAGAATTTGGCAGAGGAACTTGACTACACAGCTGATCATCCCACTCTATGATATCTAATATGCAAAACTCTGAATTTATGGACTAGATAAATTGCCTATGATTCATCATCATTGGAGGATTCTTCATTCTGTGAAAAATCTTGCCACTATAATCATTTAACAAGATGTCTGAAAAGTTGAACAACTCAGTTAACTGACATTTTCTTCCCAAATCATTTTTTCTTCTGGTTAGCTTTGCCCATCTCATACATATAGGTTTTACTAAGGTATTAGTGTGCCTTCAAAGTGCATTTGACTACAACCACAATGTTACAAACCCAGTTTCAGAGGTTTAGGATCAATAACACACCAGTAGAATCACATTTATGGTTGACTTATTATGAATATATATGGTCATATTATAACCTGGATCTCCCTAGACAGGGCTTCTTAAATTTCTTCCTCTCATGACCCCTTTTTGCATTTTGGCAGCACAGTTAGCATTGTGTGGAGGGAGGGCATGCACAGTGCAAAGTGCCTATGCTTTGTTTTCAGAACCAAGGCTGCAGTGAAATTGCATGATGAAATAAAGGCATTGCTGCTAGAAACATCCTGGATTCATTTCGTGTTCAATTTTGACTTAATTTTTGGTCATTGCTTGCTCAGAAATCTTTTATTATTGACAAATTTTGGGGGTCATGACCCATGTTTTAAGAAGCTCTGCCTTAAAGTCCTAACTTCAAATTCTTCTCCCATTCACATGTGAGAATAGATTTATTTTATCATACGATGCGCCCTGATTTTAGGTTATCAAAATATGATCATGATAATATAACATACAATTGTGTGTTTCATATAGGTACCAACCCATCTTCCCTCAGTAGAGAATGAATTTTGAATTGGTTCACTGCTAGCTGGGAATGAACTTGGACCCAATCATCCACACTCTTTCACTGGACCTTCCTCATGATAAGCAGCATATTCATGGGGCATCTAGTTGTGACTGTGAAATAGATCAAAGTAAACTGGACACATGGGAATTGAAGTTGTCATGGTTTTTTTTTTTTTCATAATTATTGAAGTCTAATCAGGTATGGACCATTTCTTTTATAACTTTTATAAAGTTAGTAAATTAGAAATTTAGGCTCTTTTAGTATGTGGCAGTACTCAAGGCTGATAGAGAGATTGTGACACTGTCAGGACAGATAAATATTCTTTGCAGGCTAGGTTACTGCCCATACTTTCAATATGTTTCAGGGCAGTAGTAGTTGTGGATGTTCAAAAATATTGCATTTTGTTTCACTATGAAGGCACAGACTTGGAAAATATAGTCAAAGGAGATAGGAAATTTATTGATTGCACCTATTACTTACCATAAATATGTAAAATGTACCAATCTGCATTCTTATTTATCCTTACTTTCTCCTCTTCCTTTCTTCCCTCCCCTCCTTCCTCCCTCCCTCCCTCTCTTCCTTCCTTCCTTCCTTCCTTCCTTCCTTCCTTCCTTCCTTCCTTCCTTCCTTCCTTCCTTCCTCCCTTCCTCCCTCCCTTCCTTCCTCTGTCCCTTTGTCCTTCCCTCACTCCCTTCCTCTATTCTTCTCTTCCTCTCACCAAACTCAACTATAAACTCCCAAAAGGCAAAAATCACACTTAAATGTCTTCACAAGCTCAGTATCTTACGCAGAATAGTAGTCTTATAAATGGTTTTTGTTGTCAATAATGGTGGTGATGAAGTATTTCACTGCATCAAACAGCATCCATAGATTTTATATAAATCATACATTCATATTCCCACAATTTGTTTACTTTCAAAGCTGTTAAGTGGTTTCAAGTTTAAGGGTCCTAGAGAGAGGATGGTTCTTATTGCCAACAAAGTTATTGGTCATAATTGCAGTCTCTCAGATTCATGAGCTTGAACATTTTACTAGCTTCTATAGAAAAAAATCATGTGGCTCATTGAAACCATGTAGCTTACTGGCTTTGTATTTGTCAAGAATATGCCTTAAACAGGGGCATGAAGACACTTTCAACTCTATCCTTCTTTAGTCGGGAGTGATGACGGTAGCCCATATTTGGATTCAAATGGTCTCTGCTTGAACTTTTAAAAAAAAATTTACTTCTTTCAAAGCAAAGTTAGAACAACTTTTTGGCAGTAGTAGTAAGGAAGATGTACCCTATAAGATGGACAATTAGCATTTGAATGAGGTGGTACGAATATGGGTAATTTATGCCTTTGCAGGTCTTCTACATGTTAATGAGGTGATATTAATATATTTTTATCCATATGGTTAACATTTTAAATGGGTGGTTAATGTGGCTTTGGAGGCTCCAGCTGAGAGTAAGTTATGAGACATTTAGGTAAGTATAATGAAGATTTCTACTTCAGGGGATGGGGTTAGAATCTGACCCACCTCAATGAAAAGCACAGCTGTGTATTAAGGGATGATCTGGAGTTCTCAGTGCTATTTTAGCTTGGTAATGACTCAAAATCCTGATCTGAGATTCATTTCTAGAGGGATAGCTGTTCTTTTCCTCTCCAACCCCTTTGAGATTTGCATACTTATCAACAGTGAATGCCCATAAAATGAACTGAAAATGTAGACTTAAGTTGGGTAGGGTATGCAAAATCAGGGATTAATGCTTGTAAAAGCTCCTTAGACTGATTTCATAATCAAATCTAGAGTGTAATTACTGGCTCTGGTTATGTTCAGAAGTATGGATAGTACTTCATTTTTTTTAAGTGTTGCCTCTTTCACTAGTTTGGAAGATAAAATAAAATTGTGAGAAATTAAGAACCTATGGAGTTTCAGAGAAAATGATACAAATTCATCTTGTCTGGACTTGCATAATCCCCAGCCATCAGTAAGTAAAGACATATGACTGTGAGTATTGCTTTTCTAATAAAAATGATTTGCTGTGGAAATGATGGAGAAATTCATTTGGTCATGAAACAAAAATCTATGTCCTCATTTTTTTTTTTTTTTGGTGAAAATGGGGAAAGAAATTAACAAGCCATGGCTTAAAGGATCAGATATTTCCTTTCTATGGCACAAAATGGTGAGAACTATCCCTTGACAGAAAGGTCTAGGATAGAGTCTCAACTGGTAATTTTCACATCTGAGACAAGTTCCACAAGTGCTGCCCTTAGACAGGGATGAATTGGCAGGAAGTTAGGGGAAAGCTCACCCCAGTGTGCCATCTAGCAGCTCCTTATTTCAACCAATTCTTGCTAAGTAGAGTCATAGACAAGCAACATGGTAGTAAGTAAGCTAGATTCAGAGTCAGTAAGATGGAAAATTAGGTACATTCCCTTACTACTTCCTTCCCACCCCCAAACATACTGCCTATGTGACCCTGGACAAGTCACTTAACCTCTCAGTTCTCCATCAATTTTCTAAGACAGATTATGAATTATATATAGTTCAATCTAATTGATTTCCTTTGCAAACCTATGTATTTTATTTTCTGCCTTTAAAACTATATTCGAAGAAGGGATCTATAGGTTTCATCAGACTGCCAATGGAGTGTTTGACATGAATATGGTGAGAAGCCCTGATCTGACTACAGAATACTTGGTGATCTGCATTGGTGGAATGAGTTTCCTTATTGAAAATTCCACAAATTAATGAAATACCCCTCATCCCTCACCCTCCCACAACAAAAACCCCTAAAAAAATAAAATTAAAGCTACTAAGTTCTATCGTTTCTTTGTTGCAAAAAGACCATAAGTGATTTCAGTGCCATGAGGCAAAGCCCCAATCTAGAAAGGGTCTTGGTTTGTAGTAATGAGTCAGAGTGAGAGTAAGAGTCCATTTTTATTAAAACACTTAACTTCCTCCTACTAGAGCTGCTATAGGTCCTTATTCAAAAGAAGATTTGGCCTGAGTTAAGACTGTGAAATCAATCTTTTCTTCTTTTTATACCTTCTTTACATCAATAGGATAGAAATAATATTCTTTGAGAACTGTGACTAATAGGGCAAAGTAGTAATTAGTTTTTACAGAATGATGTTGTCAGAGCAAATGAGATAATGGACAAGAACACACTATGACTTTTTACAAGGAAGGTATTATTATAATACAAGCTTTTGTGTATTTGCTTGACTGCATTTTCCTGGTTCTTGATGTTTCTGAAAGTACATTGTTAATTAAGGAAATGTAGTGTCAGTGTTTTTTTATTATTAAAGTATGAAATTAAGCAACATTGAATTTTAATTATAAAGGAAAATAATTATAATTTGTACTCAGAGCACAGATTGAAGTTGGTTGGAAACAGTTTTATGAAGAAATTTTGCACATATGGGGCTAATAAAAAACCATGGAATTTGCTGTAGGGAGAGGAGACTATGCTCCTGCCTTCTTGGATAGTGGAGATGTCAATTAGGCCCCACTTCGCTGGGCTAATGTTGGTTATAGCCCAACCAACAGGAGAGCTACTATTTATAGAATCCATGAAGGTTTGCAATGTACTTTACATATATTACCTCATCTGGTCCTTACAAAAGATTTATGAAATAGAGGTTATTTTTATTATCCTCATTTTAGAGATGAAGATATTGAGGCTGAGAAAGGTTAAGCGATTCCAGGGTCACACAGCTAGTAAATATCTGAGGTTGGATTTGAACTCCATTCTTTCTGACTCCAGGCTCAGTGCTCTATCCACTGAGCCACAAAAGTTTTCATAGAAAGGGACAATTAGAAAGACTTCATGAAGGAGATAAGAAAATGAAATACTGGGTTTGGATTTGGGGATAGGGGGTAGGGGAGTAAAAGAGGGAATCACTGTATGAATAAGACTGTCATATTCAATTTGGACCTGCCCCTCCTTGAGTTAATACTGAAGAATTTCAGCTTCTTAAACCTAAAATTGAGTAACATGGTAAAAACCATGTTTTACGAAGAAGGAAGGAAACAAATCTTTATCAAGCTCCTCACATGTTCCAGACACAGTACTAGAGATTTTACAAGTATTATTTTATTGAATCCTAACAACAACTCTAGGAGGTAGGTGCCATTATTGTCTCCATTTTGCAGTGGAGGAAACTGAAGTGTATAGCAGCTAAATGACTTGCCCACAAGATTAAGCAGATATGGAGAAAAGCTTTCATCCGAGGTCTGGGCTTTCACCAAATGTACAATATCCACACTTGTCCTAATGTCATCATCACCTTGAATAGAAGTTTGTTCATTCTATTAGAAAACAAACTCCATAACAGCAAGATTTACTTGTTTTTTTTTTTGGGGGGGGGGGTAATCCCTGGTGTTTAGCATAATGCCTGCTTTATAATAAGTGCTTTATAAATGCTTATTTTTTATGCAAAACATTTCCATATTAGTCATTTTGAATAGGAAGACTTCTATAAAAGAAAAAATGAAAGAAAGTGAAAAATAGCATGGTTCAATCTGTATTCAATCGATATCAGTTCTTTCTTTGGAGGCAGATAGTATGCTTCATCATTAGTCCTTTGGAGTTGTCTTGGATGATTGTATTGCTGAGAACAGCTAAGTCATTCATCATTCTTCATTGAAAGATCTGCTGTTCTTGTATGTTACATTCTCCCGGTTCTGTTCACTTTACTATGCATCAGTTCCTGTAAGTTTTTACAGGTTTTCCTGACATGATCCTGCTTGTCATTTCTTATAGCATAACAATATTTCATTACAATTGTAAGCCACAGCTTGTTTAGCTATTCCTGAACTGATGTCTTCTTTGCTTCTAAGTTCTTCCCTTATATATAAATCTGAGATAAACTATTCCATGCTCTCTTAATTTATGTCTAAATCATGTACCCATTTTGATCTTATCTTGGTACATGGTGTGAAATGTTCATCTGCACCTAGATTTTACCATGCCATTTTCTAGTTTTCCCACCAGTTCTTGTCAGAGAATGAGTTTTTATTTCAAAAGCGTGGATATTTGTGTTTATTGTATATTAGATTATTATGGTCATTTACTATAATGTAATTTGTATCTCATCTATTCCACTGATCCACCTCCCTCTTCCTTAGTCTGTACCAGATTGTTTTATTACCACTTTAAAATACAATTTGAGATCTGGTATGACTAGACTACCTTCTTTCACATTTTTGTCATTGATTCCCTTTAAATCCTCGAGCTTTTGTTCTTTCAGGTAAATTTTGTTTTTTTCTAGCTCTATAAAATCATTTTTAATAGTTTGATTGGCATGATACTGAATAAATAAATTAATTTAAGTGGAATTGTCATTTTTATTACATTGGCTCAGCCTACCCATGAGCAATTAATAGTTTTCCAATTGCTGTTAGTAGTTTATAGATTAATGTGATTTTCTTTTGTATCCAGCAACTTTGTTAAAGTTGTTAATAATTTCAAGTAGTTTTTTAATTTATTCTCTAGGATTTTCTAAGTATAATATCATATCATCTGATAATTTTGTTTCCTCATTGCCTATACTAATTCCTTTAGCTTATTTTTCTTCTCTTATTGCTAAAGCTAACATTTCTAGTACAATGTTAAATAATAGAGATGATAATGAGCATTCTTGCTTCACCTCTGATTGTTTTAGAAAGGTTTCCAGCTTGTCCCCATTGTAAAAAATACTTGTTCATGGTTTTAGATAAATCTTACTTATCATTTTAAGGTAAGCTCCCTTTGTTCCTATGCTCTGTAGAGTTTTTAATAGGAATGGGTGCTGTATTTTGCCAATGTTTTTTTCTGCATCAATTGAGATAATCATATGATTTTTGTTGGTTTTGTTACTGATATGATTAATTGTGATGATAATTTTTCTAATATTGAACCAGATCTGCATTCCTGATACAAATTTCATGTGGTCATAGAGTATGATTCTTATGATATACTGCTGTAATCTCTGTGCTAGTATTTTATTTAAATTTTTGCATCAATATTAATTAGGGAAATTAGTCTATAACTTTCTCTTTTTTTTTCTGCTTTGTGTTTCAGCATCATAATTATGTTGTAAAAGAAATTTGGTAGGACTCCTTCTTTCCTTTTTTTCCAAATAGTTTTTTATAATATTTTGGCAGAATTTGCTTGTGAATCCTTCTGGTCTTGGGAATTTTTTCTTAGACAGATCATTGATGGTTTGTTCAATTTCTTTTTCTAAGATTGGATTATTTAAATATTATATTTTTTCTGACAAACTAGATAATTTATATTTTTGTGGATATTCACCCATTTCATTTAAATTGTCAAATTTATTGGCACTTAATTGGGCAAAAAAGTTCCTAACAATTGTTTTAATTCCCTCTTCATTGTTGGTTAATTCACCCCTTTCATTTTTGATACTAGCAATTTGGTTTTCTTTCCTTTTTAAAAAAATCAAATTAACCAATGATTTATCTGTTTTTTTTCATAAAACCCACTTTCAGTTTATTTACTAGTTCAAGAGTTTTCTTTCAGTTTTATTAATCTCTCCTTTGATTTTCAGGATTTCAAATTTGGTATTTAACTGGGGATTTTAATTTGTTTCTTTTCTAGCTTTTTTAGTTGCATGTCCAATTCATTGAGCTGCTTTTTCTCTGTTTTATTGATGTAAGCAATTACAGATACAAATTTTCCACTAAGTACCATTTTGGCTGCATTCCATAAATGTTGGTGTATTGCCCCATTGTAATTTTCTTTAATGTAATTATTGTTTCTGTGATTTGTTCTTTGTTCTTTGACCTACTTGTTTTTAGACTTAGATTAATTTCCAACTAATTTTTAATTTCTCTTTCCATTGTACATTATTGAATAGAATTTTTATTGCATTATGGTCTGAAAAGCATACACCTACTATATCTGCTTTTCTGCATTTGGTTGTAAGGTTATTATGTCCTAATACATGGTCCATTTTTGTGTAGGTGCCATATATTGCTGAGAAAAAAAGATATATTTCTTCCTCTTCCTATTCCCATTCAATTTTCTCCAGAGATATATCATATCCAACTTTTCCAGACTTTTATTCACCTTAACTTCTTTCTTGTTTGTTTTTTGCTTAGATTTATTTAGTTTTGAGAGGGGAGAGTTGAAGCCTGCCTCTATAATAGTATTATTGTCTTATTTTCTATTTCCTCTCATAACTCACTCAATTTCTCCTTCAAAAACTTAAATGCTATGCCATTTGGAGCATATATGTTTAGTATTGATATGACTTTATTGTCTATATTTTTCAGCACGATATAGTTTTCTTCTTTATCTCTTTTAATTAGATTTATTTTGGCTTTTACTTTGTCTGAAATCATGATTGCTACTCCTCTTTTCTTTGCTTTAGCTGAAGCATAATAGATTCTACTCCAGCCCCTTCCTTTTACCTTCTATGTGAGTCTCTGTTTCAAACGTGTTTCTTGTGAATAACATACTGTAGGATTCTGTTTTTTTAATCCATTCTGTTATCTGCTTTTGTTTTGTAGATAAGTTCGTCCCATTCACATTTATAGTTATGATAACTGTATTTCCCACCATGCTATTTTTCACTTGTTTATCCCTCTCTCTCACCTCCCATTCTTTCCCTCCTCACAAATGTTTTGCTTCTGATCACCACCTTCCCCAATATAACCTCTCTTTTATCAGTACCACCTCTTTTTATCATCCCTATCACCATTTACTTCTCTATAGGGTAAGATAGATTTCAATATTCGACTTGGTATATATGTTATTCCCTCTTTGAGCCAATTTTGATGAATAAGGTTTAAGCTTTGCCTATCATCCCACCGCATCTTCCCTTCCATTTTAATAGCTCTTTCATTCCTCATTTATATGGGATAACTTATCCCATTCAATCCCCCCACCCCTTCTTCCAGTACAATTTTCTTTCTTACCCCTTTATTTTGTTTTTTTTTTGGAGGCATCATACCATCAAACTCACCTTATATCCATAACCTTTGTTTACATATATGTAATGGTAAGGAAATTTGAAGATCTTCTTTGCCCCTTAATAGGCCCATGTGACCCGCTTTGAGTTTTGGCCCAGTCCACAGAATGAGTCACATGGAACTGAATGGGTGGAGAAGGAAGGGCACAGAGAGAGTGAGGCAGAACTGAAAGAGAGCAGGCAGAGCAGAGCAGGCAGAGCAGAGCAGACCAGATCAGTTAGCATGAGTGAGAGAAGAGTGATTTTGCCAAAGGGAGCTTGTTTGTAGGGAGGCCTGAGGGAATGAAAACTTGAGGATGGCTGTGATCCCTGCATTGAAAATGTGTATAGACTTCTTTGTTACTATTTGAAAATGTGTATAGACTTCTTTGTTACTATGATGGAATTGGCTTTCTGGTATCTGAATAAATATTTTGGTTTCATCTTTATGGAAGAAAGTTTATATTTTGCAAATTTACCTTGGAAATACACATGTATATCCGTAGTGGCTGCTGTGGTTATCACATTGACATTACAATATATTCCTTCTAATTACTCTTGCAGTAAAAAAGTTGTTAAGAGTTATGAATATTATCTTGCCATATAGAAATATAAACAGTTTAATCTTACTGAATTTCTTATGTTGTCTCCTTAACTTTTTATGTTTCCCTTGAGTTTTGTATTTGGAGGTAAAATTTTTTATTCTGCTCTGGTCTTTTAATTGGAAATGCTTGAAAGTTCTCTATTTTGTTAAATGTCCATTTACCCCTGGAAAGATTGCATTCAAATTTGCTGGAAAGGTGATTCTTGGTGGTAATCCTAACTCCTTTGTCTTCTGGTATGCCATATTTCAGGCCCTCAGATTCTTTTTTTTTTTTTTTAAATTTTATTTTATTATTATTATTTTTTAATGTTTTACAATCACTGCCATAAAATTAAGATTATATCACCCCCACACCTACCCCCCACTGCCCCCCTCCCTCCCCATGACAGCATACAATTTTGTATAGGTTCTACATACCTCAGATTCTTTAACATAGAAATTGCCAAATCATGTGTAATCCTGACTGTATTTGAATTTTTTTGGCAGTTTGTAATAACTTCTCCTTCATCTGTGAACTCTGGATTTTGGCTATGGTGTTCCCAGGAGTTTTCATTTTGGGATCTCTTTCAGGTGGTCATTGGTGCATTCTTTCAATTGATTTTTTGCCCTCTGGTTCTAATATATCAGGTGGTTTCCTTTCATAACTTCTTGAAATACATTGTCCAGGTTTTTTTTTTTTCATGGATTTCAGGAACTCCAATAATTCTTGTATGATCTCTCCTGGATCTGTTTTCTAGGTAAATTGTTTTTCAAGTGAGAATTTTCACATTTTCTTCTATTTTAAAAACTGTCTTGATTTTGTTTTATTGTACCTTGACATATGTTTTTGTGTCTCCCCAAATTACTAATATTAGAGAGTTAACATTAGTAAATAGATTTGCTATATAGAACTTGAGGGCATATAGCTAGTCACATATTTCTGCTTCAGATAATAATTACAAGTAACTATTTCAAAGAAACTTAGCAGATCTAATTCTGTAGATAAAGGGCAAGTGTCTAATCTCAAATTGAAATTCAAAGGCAGAGGTTGAAGAACATTGCTTGTTATAATTTCCCACAAGACTATGATTTTTATAACATCTTCTGCATAGAAAATTGTTTGTTAGCCCTTAATCAAGGAATGTAAATAATGAACTTGACATCATCCTGAGTGGTTCCATAAGCAAGTGGAATTTTTTCTCCATTTAGGTCTAGACCTATGATTTAGGGAAAAGGAGAGAGAGAGAGAAGAGAGAGAGAGAGAGAGAGAGAGAGAGAGGAGAGAGAGAGAGAGAGAGAGAGAGAGAGAGAGAGAGAGAGAGAGAGAGAGACAGAGAGACAGAGAGAGACAGAGAGAGAGAGAGACAGAGAGAGAGAGAGAGAGAGAGAGAGAGAGAGAGAGAGAGAGAGAGAGAGAGAGAGAGAGAGAGAGAGAGGGAGAAAGACAGAGAGAGAGACAGAGAGAGACAGAGAGAGCAGTAGGTGGGAACTCCTGGTATGAAAACTTCTTTTAGTGGTACAGAGAGGCAACTCTTCCACAGTTATATTCTTAGTTTTCTAGTACACTGAAAGCTTAAATGCCTTGTTCTTAGCCACATAGCAGGAATGTGTAAGAGGTAGGATTTGTATCTAGGTCTTTCTGACTCTAAAGCTAGTAGATAGCCTCTATGGTACAAAAAATTAAACTTTCTTTTCAAATGAAAGTTTTATAAATATTCTAAGAAATCTACCACCCCCTCCCCCCATATCAGTCTTTATTTGTCTTTCCCCATAATGGCATTTCAGCTAATGCAGTTTGGCTTAATCCATCCCCTAGAGCAATCTGCTAAAAACTAGTTCAAGTATGTTTATGGAAATTGTTTTTATCACATCACTCATTACCCTTAATTTAATTGTCTTCATCTCTTCCTGGATTTCCCCAGAAGGGTGGGCTTTTCTGTAGGCCATAATTTTGAATTTATTACCTACAGATTTATGTGGAATGAACAAAATCTAATGTTCTCTCTAACAATACTCTTTACATTCAAACCACTGAATTTCTATTTATCATGATTTCAGACCAAGATTCTTTATCACCTTTGCAATAAGCAAGTAATTAATTTGTTTATTTACTTGCAAATGCTTCAAAAGAAAGAAATATATTTTGAATTAATTCTTGATGCTGAAAATATTGGACTGGTTAATAAAGCAGCTAATAATACTTGTGACTGACTGGCCAAGCTTACTCAAGGGAGTTGTTTTGGCTTTGAGATACACATATATAATCTTCACCTTTTGAGAAAATGGGATTTTTTTTTTTTACAAATACCCATTGATGTCTTTACCTTATGAGGTAAAAGTATACTTGTCCATAGGCAAAGTTCCCACAAAGGCAGGGACAGGAATTAAGGGGAGCAGAAGCTTAAGGGAAAATAAATTCTGGAAGACAGAAGGTACAACAAAATCAATGTTATGCACTCTAATAGAAAGAAATCTTGAACTTCTCTCAACTTATGCGTCTATTGTATCACACATCTTTTAGAGGCCAGTATTCCTGGTATATTTTTAGGTCTTGGTGTTAGTGAGATTACAAGGCTGAACCCCCACAAAATAATTACACAGTTCTGCTAGAAAGAAGGGTATTTATTGGAGGGAAATAAGCATGTAGACTATAGTGAAATTCTTAGCTCAGTAACAAACATAGTAATCTATCAAAATGACTCTTACGTAATGAAAATGGAGTTCATAACAATAATTTCAAACACATAAAACATAGTTGTCCTTGTGGAAAAGGATGAAAACAGATTGTCTTTTCTAAGTTCAGCTGGACATACTTAGATGTGAAGCCACAAAGACTTTGAATTCCCAGCAAAGAGAGGGAAAAGAAGAGACACAGGTAGAAGAGAGGAAGAAGAAATGAAAGAGATGAAGAGGGGAGAGGTAAGAGAAGAGAGAAAGGGAAGGAGACAATTCTGAATGTTCTTCCATTTTCCAGAAGACTAGCCTTCTGCTGAGAAGTTGGGAGACCTTGGTACTGGTAGATTTCCCTCTTGTTCTTCTAGACCTTAGTAAAAGAGGAAACCAGGATGGGGAGCCATTTCAGATTGCTGGTGCTTCATGGCAGTCCCCAAAATGCTACAGAAAGTGAGGGACCAAGAAAAATTAAGAATAAGCACCCCAATTCCCTGACTGAAGTTCTATCTACTACCTCTGGTTAAGCGAATTCACATGATTCTAATTATGTATTCTCCCACCAAAACTGAAGGCTGTCCTCATTGCTACCTGCACGGATGACGGAAAGTTAGCTCATCTCTATCTTTTATTATAAGCTCGGGCAAGAAGTAAACATTTTTCAGTCAGAAGGGGTCGGCTATAAAACTGCCTCTTCAGTCCACACTTGGGGAGCTTATGAATTGAATCAAGGAACTTCTAAATTATTTGATAATAGAAAAATTCCTTCAAAATCCTTTTACTTTATAATAATAATTATGATATTATAATAATATATATAATATGATAATATTATTACCATTATTTTGGTGGGGGCAACTTCCACTGGCTAGGTTTTAGTGAGGAAATGATGGGTTTTACACTCTGTCCTTTTTCCTATTTGGATAATGTAAGGCATTACTACTATTACTAAAGAAAAAATAAAGTGAAGTTGGTTTTCTAATGCCTGCCCCAGGACCTTTAATGTCTGGTTAGCACAGTGAACACTTAATTCCTAAACTGTTTTATCTTAATAGTAGGGTAGCAGTTTTTAAAAAATTAAATGTTTATTATAAAATAAATATTAAATAATTAAAAACAGCTCTGCTTGCTTAAGTAACTATTAACATTTAAAAAATTAATTTAAATACATAAAGTGCCCCAATGCTGCTTTAATTACCTCCTTGAAGTCCTCATTAGAATTTTTTGGCTGTTCTTTCATTTGATCACACTGTAGACTCCATTTTTCTAGTTCTAATTTTTGCTTTGTTTTGAATTCTTACTTAAAGGTTTTTCTATATTTTGTTACATCCCTCATGCTTTTTAGGTTTGATTTCACCATGATAAACCCTTGACATTTGTGACGATAACTTTTAAAAGAATTCCTTTATCATCAGACATTTTGGTTGCTTCTACTTTTATTTGGTATTTTCATATAATGCTGTTTTGACTTTTAGCAAATAATCCATTTTTTTTGGTTGTTCTTGGTAATATGTGTGACCCACATATTTAACAATGGAAATGATTAAGTCCAAGAGCATGGTATGCATCATCTCCCTAAAAGGTTCTACAAGTCTGAAATTCCAATAACAACGAACGAGTATGATTGTTTTGCCATCATCCCATTTACAATGAATTTCATGGCTTTTCATGATTGCCACCAATTTATTTTAATTTATTTCTCTTTGAGCATTTGAGGTTGAAATTTTTTCTGATTACTAACAATTTGTGTTTCCTTTTTAAAAAAACTGTCGTAGCTTTGACTGTTATGTGACAACATATTTTATATGTCGTTTTTATTCATCACATTTCCATTAATATTTTCTCCAGGTTATTTTTCTTTTATCTTCTAATTATATCATCTTGTTGCACAGATTAAAAAAAGGTTAATGTAGTCAAACACATTTATCTTGTTCTCAATAGTTCTTTCCCATTTGTTGAATAGAAAGAAAATTAACCTCCCCTTCACATTTGAGATACATATTTTGATTTCCTTCCATTTTTAAGAGTTCTTTTTTTATGTTAAAATTTCCCATTGAGCTGGAATTAACTGGTGCATACAATGTAACTTGTAGTTCCAAATCCCCTTCCTGCAAAATTTACAACCAATTTTCTAAAGTGCGTTGGTTAATAATGACTCTTTTCCCATTAAGGCATATTTTCAGAGAAAACGTATCTTCAATTTTTTTTAATGGAAGCCAAGAAACTTTCTTTGCTGTCAGTTTTGCCTGAAGCACTTATACTTCCTAGACTGCAGTGCCTATGACCAAGATTTCTGAAGGATTAAATAACTGTGCTCAACTTTGTCATTAAAGATGGCTTACAATTTCATATGAAACCCACAGGTCTTTGTGAATCATCTTAAAATTATTGAAAAAAACTCCAAGTGATTGCAAAAAACTTGATAATATCTCCACATGATCCTCCTAAGATATGTATAAAGAAGCTGGTAACTTTGAGATGAGAGGTAAAATTTGACTAGGGATTAAAATCAGGTTAAAAGATTAGTAAAACAATGGAGAGAAAGGGCAAGTCACAGCAGGAAAATAATTTGAAAGTGTTGCATTCTAGGCATCTGTACTAAGGCTTAAAATGTTAGTATCTTTTAAGAAGTTGGAAAAACAGGTTTGAATGGCAAGATGATAAATGCAGTAGATGATAAATTATCTAGTTAGGGTAAAGATGAGTCAGGAACTTTAAAGAATTTAAGGAGGTGCTAAATAGATGAGCTAATTTTGGAACAAAATGAGTTAATTAAGCAAAGTAATGACCAGTGAAGTAAGATCTAGAAAAATGAAAAGCAAGGTATATTGCAAAACAAGGTGATATCTACTCTGGTTGCTTAATTGATTGTAAAACCTTCCAGGACAAAACAGTCAACATGGATAATTCAGAGAAGTCTGGATGGGGTAGAAAAATTCATCATTGGGATACTGTCCTAATATCTGTTAATGTCAGTGTATGTGTGGGTCTCTCAAGGTAGAACAGGTCAATATATGCAATCTGAGTTTTGTGTCTTGGCCATGCTTGACACTTCCCCCCAACTCGCCCAGCCAAGATGGCCCAAATTGATGTTTCAGTGTCCAAATTTTTGATTTTAAGAATTGTATTAGAGTTTTTATAAATGTATACATTTCTTCAAAAGCAACACATTTGTCTTTAAGCTTTCAGTCTCCACTAATATGCAACATATCCTCTTTTCCTTCTAAATGTGGCCATTTCCCAAAGTTCTGTATGTAATCTTTTTCTCTTTCTTTACTCTTTCTCTTGATGGTCATATCCACCACAACTCCAATTAGTACTCCTTGTGTAGATGACTCTTAAATCTACTCAATTCATGGCTCCTTGCAGGTGAGTCTCCAATCTGTTCCTCCAGTCTGATGCCTGTCCTTACGTCCAGTCTCATTTTCTTATTGATTATTGAACATTTCCATTTAGATGCCAAAATTTCAACCTCAGTGTGTCCAAAACTAAATATATAATCTCTTTTCCTAAATCAATTTCTTCCCCAGGATTTCTCCTTATCTATTAATAATACCATAATTCTCTCAGCCACCCAGACTTGAAGCTTAGTCACCTTTGATCTTTCCCTCTCCCTTTTCCTTTTTCTCCACTTCTAGTCAATCTGCCCAACAAAACATTTTTCACATATCCCTTGACCTGTCTGTTCCCACTGCCTCCACATCCTACTTGAGCTTTTAACTTTCTCATGCCCAAGCTATCTCAATAACCTTTGAACTTCCTTGCTTAGCTCTAGTCCTCTGCCCCTCTTCCCTCTTAATTTCAATTAATCTTGTATATAATTGTATACATACAATTAATCTAATATGCAATAATCTTTTATACGTATTAATCTTCCCAAAATCAACTAAGATCAGATTACTCTTATAATCAAAACCTTTTAATGACTTCCCCTGATACCCTATTGTCACTTTATTATCTATTGACTAATGGCCAAACTTCCTAGCCTCTCATTCAAGTCTCTTTACATTTGCCTCAATGTACTTTTCTAAACCTTTCCCTTAAATTTGAACTCTTAACATGATAACTTCAGATGTTCTTGCTCTGGTTGTGGTTGAAATGGTGTTAAGAGAAATGCAGACAGTGAAAGTAGCTGGATCAGACTATGGAGGAGACTCATGCTAGAGGCAACCAATGAGGAGTCAATTCATACGGTACCTTATTGAATATTAGATAACACAAAGCAGTTAGGTGACACAATAGATAGAAATGGATAGAATACTTGGTCTGAAGTTGGGAAGAAGTAAGTTCAAATTCAGCTTCAGAGACTTCTAGTTGTATAACATTGAGTAAGTTACTCAACTTCTGTTTGCCTCAGTTTACTCAACTATAAATGTATAAATGCAAACTATTATGATAAGGGTGATGAAAAGCCTAGGAAAAATCTTGGATTCTATGAATATAAAAATAATGTAGCTGGGAGAATATAAACAAACAATGACCTTCATGCCAACTTTCTCATCTATGAAAATTCTTATCAGAGAGAGAGAGGGGGAGGGGGGGGGGAGAGAGAGAGAGAGAGAAAGAGAGAGAGAGAGAGAGAGAGAGAGAGAGAGAGAGAAAAGAGAGAAATTGAAAATGAAGATGAGATAGTCCCATCTTGAGATTGAGGGATAATTACTGGATAAAGAATGCATTTCACTGGTATCCCTGTGATATCAAGAGCAAGTAAGGAAGGCCTTCAACACAGTGGATGGACCTTCTTATGGTGAACTTGTGGGAGAACATGGACCAGAGTTATATAGGACGAGCTAGCATGGAGAAGTTATTAACTATTTTGTTAGAGGTAATATCCAAATGAGTAGGATCACAGATTCATGTGAGCATTTGGGTATGCCCTACTACTCCCTGTACACCATATGTTTTCCTACTTCCTTGACTTTGCTCATGCCAATTCCTTTATTTATACATGTTAAGTGCATACCTATTCTTCATATACCAGCTTAAGATGCCTCTTTTTCCAGAAAGCCTTCTCTGATCTTTGTCATTTTTCTATCTGGAAGTGATTTTATTTCTGAACTCCCATAGCATTTTAATTTTTGCTTCTCTTACAACAAATTTTACATTTTCTCTTTCTCTGCATATATATGTACATATATATACACACGTATGTTCAATTTATTTATGGACATATATGTCATATCTCTTCTGTTTAAAGTTTAACTTCTGGAAAGTAGATACCTTCTTCTCTTTGTATCTCTCATATTACCTAGCACAGCACTTTACACATAGTAGGTGCTTACAAAATATTAATTGAATTTACAAAAGAATATGAGGTTTTAGAGAACTTCAGCATCTGTTCAGATAATCATAATTACATTCAAAAAGTAATAATGTCTGATGACTATGAGTGTGGCATGGCAGCAGGATCAAAAAGAGTTATAAGTTAGTTATGTTATCTAATTTACTCACAACACAGTTTGTTGTGACTGGCACCTAATGACTTCCACGTATATACAATTTTCAAAGTATGTAATATGCATTTACTTTCACATTATAGCTTGTGATACAGACTGCATTCTAAAGGAAATTTCTAATGTGTTATATTCAAATAGGTTGAATTGAACTTTAAAACTCATGTTTTTAGGAACTTTTTTGCCATTTTATTTTGGTTGGATTAGGGAATATTAAAATATTATAATACCCCTTCCTATGTTTTTTATGCTATAGCCCTTTATCTTTGAGCTATTCTAATGGCTACTGTGGCTGCTCACCATGGGAGATATGGGTCTTAATTCACATGCACAGTTAATTTGAGGAATAGTCTATGGCTAAAAATTAAAATCAAGTCCAAAAAAGGGCCCTTTCTTTAGGAAAGTAGGAATTAATAAATGAAATTAGATCTCGTGTGAGAGGATCTGTTTCACATTCTTCGAAATTGTTGGAAGCATTGCCACTTTGCAGCAATTTTCATCGTGCAAACATTCATCTTAGTGTTGTTACTGGGTACTTTCAGGGGAGAGATATTGATTGACACAACATGTTTTATGTTGCATAGAAATTGTATCTGAAACCCTGTAGTATTAACTGTAGATTAAGCAAATTTTGACTGAGAAACCATAAGGAAAGGAGTGAAAGGAAAAGCAATTTAGAAAAGATGTATTTTCATAATGAATAATTTAAAAGGATTCCCTACAACCTAACAAACATAGTCTAACCTCTTTTGTTTGACATTCAGGATTGCCTGTACTCTCACTCTACTGATGTTTTTTGTTTTCGCTTTCCTCTACACTTACTCATGTGTGCTGGTCACGCTGTAGCTGAACTGGTTTCTCTCTATTTCCCCAGCAGAACTCACTTTTCTCAACTCCATACGTTTATTCATTTTGTTCTCTCATTCCCCTGCTCCTGCATTTTCTGTTCTCTCAAGGTTTCACCTGGCCCATTTCTTTCATTTTAGTTCAGTTTGGTTCATTCACTACTTTATTATGTTTTAGGCGTTAAGGTGGGAAGAGAATGAGCATTTATAGAACTCCCTCTCTGTGCCAGGCACTGTGCTAAGCGTTTAACAAATATTATCTTATTTGGTCTTCACTTGAGATAGGTGTTGCGATCATCTCCTTTTTGTCATTGTTCAATCATTTCAATCATGTCTGACTCTTTACGACACCATTTGGGGTTTTCTTGGCAAAGATACAGTTTTGCCATTTCCTTCTCCAATTCATTTGACAGATGAGGAAACTGAGGTAAAGAGGGCTAAACAACTTGCCCAGCTAATTACTTACGCAGCTCGTAAGTATCTGATAGGTCAGATTTGAACTCATGTCTTCCTGATTCCAGGCCTGGCACTCTGTACATTGTTTCACCTATCCACCTGTAAAGATACAAATATTAAAATGACAGCTCCCATTGTTGAGGAATTTACTCTTTTATTGTCAGTGAAGATGCGCTTGATTTATGCCATGTATAGAGGTGATACAAAACAAGATAAAGCATAATGACAACAGAAAAATCTAGGAAAATATGAAAGAAGAAAAGGATGTCTCTAGGTTATGGAAGAAAAAGGAAAACTTCAGAGAAAAGATGGAGACAATAAAGGGTGCATTCTAGATGTTATGGATAGTCTTTGTAGATATGGAAGCTCGTATGGTGAGTCTGAGAAATAGTTGTCTATATTGGCTGGAATGTTTAGCTTGTGGTGGGGAGCGATGAGGTTAAAATGATAGAGTAGAGCTAGATTGGGGAAGGTTGAAATGATAAATTGAGGTATTTATCTTGTATCCCATAGGCAGTCAGTGGCTACTGAAGGGTTTTGAACAGGGGGATGATGTGAACAGATCTGTGACTTAGGAGAATTCTATTGGCAGTTGTCTGAAGAGGACTGAGGTTGAAGGCAAAGAGAAGAATTGGTATATTGAGATGAGAAGACAGTCTAGAGGGGATAAAGGATTGAATTCTGATGATTGTGGTATACATGGAGAGAAGGGGACAGATCTAAAAGATGACTTACCACTCCTATTAGACTCAGATCTAATGGCATCCACTCCATGAAGACTTTCCAGTAGCCCAATTGGATGTGCTTTTTCTTTCCCAGTAGTAACGATAGCACACTGTTCTTTTTTTTCATCTTTTCTTTCTTTTTCAATCCATTCTCTTCAGCATGTATTTATTTATTAAGCTCTAGGTACGAAATATTGTGCTAAATCCTGAGGATTAAGATGAGAATGAAACAATGCCTTCCAGCAAGAAAGTGCTTCCAAATTTCCTGTAGGAGCAGGGGAACAAGAACACAGATAAATGAATACCAAGTAGATACATAACCCAAAACACTAACAGATAATTGAATTAGAAAATTGCATTATGCCATATATTACAGTTATTTGAGCACATCCTTATGTCTTTCCTTGGTTGTAAATTCTACATGAACAGAGATCTAGTAAAAGAAATTATTCTACGTATACACAGTGCATTGAGTATGCTCACTAAACACTAATTGAATGAATTAATGAAAATAAATGGAAAGGGAATGTTCATTCCAATGTGTAGACTTCTGGAATTTGTATTGATCTTGAATTTAGTACAACTCTCTTATTTTGTAGATGAGAAACCAAGAGTTAGAGAGGTTTGATTTGTCCAAAGTAACAAAACTAGACAGTGACAGACATGAAAGAGAATCCATCAATCCTTAAACATTTATTAAGTGCCTACTAAGTTTGAGGCACTGCACTAAGTTCTAGGGATACAAAAAAGAGTCAAAAGGCAGTCCCTGCCCTTAAGAAACCTACAGTCTAGTACTGGAGACAACATGCCAACAAGGATAAATGAGAATATAAATGGGAAATAATTAACAGAGGGAAGGCATTAGACTTAAGAGGGATTGGGGAAGGCTTCCTGTTGAAGGTAGGATTTTAGCTGGAATTTAAAAGTAGCCAGGGAGCTTAGAGGAGAGAGAGTGTTTCCAGGCAAGGGGAAAGTGAGAACACTAAGAAAAGGAATCAGAGATGACTCAAAGCCAGTATGGCTTGATTTAAAACAAACAAACAAACAAACAGAAACAAACAAAGAAAGTTGTGCCAGGCTAACGTAATTTCTTTTTTGTAGTGAGGTAATTCTATTGAACTGGTAGATGAGGGGAATGCCATGATTATATTATGTCTAGATTTCAGTATGGCATCTGAGAAAACCTCTCCCTTATCCTTGTGGACAAGATGGAGAGATATATGGGCTAGATAGTGGTATAGTTGGGTGAATGTGTAATTGGTAGCATAGTCATGAATAAGTTAATACTGACTTTTGAGGCAGTATTTGAGTGCAATGTGTTAGAGGTCTTTGCTTGTTATTTTTATCAGTGATTCAAAGGAAGGCATAAATGGTAAGGGGATGTTTGTAAAATTTACAGATGAAACCAAACTGGAAGGGCTAGGTAACAGAATGGATAAATAAGACAAGATCACCCCAAATCTTGACAGTCTAGAACAGAGGCTCTTAACCTTTTTTGTATGTGTCATGGACTATTTTGGAAGTCTGATGAAACCTATAGACCCCTTCTCAGAATCAACTTTTTGACATAATTTAAGGAAACACTAATTTTAACTAAAGATTAGTGAAAATAATGACATAATTTTCCTAGCCAATTTGATATACCCCTTGAAATCTATCCTTGGATCCTTAAAAATGTGTGGAATTCAGTTTAAGAAACTCTAGATTAGAATATTGGATAAAGTCCAATATGAGTTAGGGATTAGATCCATAATTTCATTGGCATAGGGAACTCCAAGGTATGGAAGCTCTCTTCACAAATGTGTTTCAGCACCTTTGTAGCAACTTAAATTCTTTGAGATTTGACTAGAGCATAGAGAGGCTAAATAATTTGTTTAGAGTTTCACAGTCAGTATGTGTCAGAGATGGGACTTGAATGCAGGTCTTTCTTATTGGCCATGCCAATGCTTTATCCAACATGTGATGCTATCCTCTATTAATCTAATGGGATGAAATTTAATAAAGTGGCATGTAAAACCTTATACTTGGGTTGAAAGCAATCTTACAAGTATGAAACATGGTGGTGGTAATGTTAGTCCTTCACAACAGGTCACCCGAAAAACAAGATTTGAACTACAAGCTTCACATCAGTCAGCACAATTTGGCAGCCAAAAAAGGATAATGTGATTTTGAACTCAAAAGAGGGAGGTGAGAGCCCCCATCAGCTCTGCCCCAATAGGATCACTTCCGGAATAATATGTTCATTTCTAGATGATGCATTTTAGGAAGGACTTTGACCAATGGGAGGTCACCAATTGGCACTATGATTTCATTGTTGTGAATATGTCCTCCATTGATGTAGATGGCAAGGCAACTTGGAAGATGGCCTTTAAGGATTGCTGTAGATAAAAAAAAAAGTCAATGCCTAGTAGTCCACCTGATGATAATCTTCCTCAGGCTTAATTAGTTTGATCCTGCGACAACAGATACACAGTATGTCTCTGGTGTATGCTTAACACTTTTTCATCTTGGGGGACCTGCTCAATTTGGTAGTTTACTAGCAAAGATTTTGGAGAACTCTGGAGTGGAGGCATACCAATCTATGCTTACTAATTCTAAGTAAATATAATCTAGTCTATATCTTCCCATAAAGTACCCTATTATCTACGAAAATAAATTTATATACAAACTAAATGTAACTTATTTCTTAAGAATTATTATAGAATCAAACCATGCCAGAGTGGCTTCCAACTTTAGTTTAAACTGCCAAGAGAGGAAGACGAGTCAACTTTTTTGATAGTGACTGGTTGATAAAACTGTAATTCTGAACTGTAATGAAAATGTGATTCTTAACATTCCACTTTTCTATCAACAGTATGGATTTTGAAGAGTTTTAAAAGCATATTTACTAGAGATACTTCTTTCTTCATGAAGCTCAAGTAATCTGAGGAGAATTTATTACAGTATATGGTTTTGAAGGATATGTGGCCAGTTTCTGTTCTTGTGGTAGACATTTTTGTTTCATTAGAGTCCTTTGCATTGTCATCCCTGAGGTCATGGATGTGAAATGAATAACCATTTACTGTAGAAGAAGACAACAATAGATGGTTCTCCCTTGTAATTATCTTAGATGCTTTTATGATGCTACTTTCTAAAAAGTGTGCTTTATAAGTGGTGTATATTGTCATAGTTTAATAATAGAATACAGTCATGTAGCTCTTTATGGATACAAGGCACTTTATATACATTATCTCATTTAAGCCTCATAGCAATTCCATGGAATAAGTCATAGGGCAGGTATTATCCTCATTTTAATTCTAAATGCCTGCTGACATTTAAAGAGCACATTGCAATCTAAAAGCGTTTTCTGCATAACTCTGTGTGCAATATATCTGGCTTCTCAAATATGCCTTAGATAGGAAATCTATATTAGCTATTCTTTGGCTTGCTTTGTAATCCAACCAACCAACCAATCAATCAATCAATATTTATTTAGTACCTTCTATATTCCAGACACTATATTAAGTGCTCAGCAAATAGAGGCAAAAGAGAGTTCCTGACCTCAGGGAGCTTTGATTTTAATGAATTTTAAACCATTTGGCCCCACCAGACTGATGAAGGGGTCTATGGTGCACAAAAAGTTAGAGAAACTCCTAATCTAGAAAATATTTCTCGTTTTATGGAAGAAGCTCTGACAGATGCAGAGATTTGCCAAAGACCACAGAGATGGGAGGCAGGAAGATTCCAACTCACATCCTCTGATTATAAATGGAGTGCTTTTTCACTGGACTCTATCACCTCCTGCATCATTTGGCATCTTTGAATGGGATTTGCCATGAATGTTAAGGTAATTAATGACTTAGAAATCAACATTGGTAAAAAGAGAGGAAAAAGGAAAAGAAAGGAATCTTGATAACTGGAGGGGAATGCAGAGAGTCGTTGGGGATCACGATTTCAGTCTTTGTCACATTCACAGCTAGAAAGTACATTTACTGAGGTGTGCAGGTATGCTGTTTCAGAACTATGTGAAGCATAGTTTTTAAAGACAATTCAGGGATTCTGACTCTAGGAAATGTAAGCTTTCCACTTTTATGTTAGTTTCTGGATGAGAAGGAGATTCCATCTTTTTCTTACAATTGTGTAATTCCAACAAAGGCACCTTTATATTGGAGGGTGAGATAGTGAAATTTCTATATTGACTGGTGACTATATCTGCAAGAGAACTCTTCTGGGACCTCCTTTCCAACTCCAGGTTATAGGCTCATAGATCTGGACCTGGGAGTGGCCTCAGAGAACATCTATTCCAGTACTTTAATTTTACAGGTGAGGAAACTGAGACACAAGGTGGTTAAGTGACTTACCCAAGGTCACATAAGCACTAATCTCAGCCAAAAGCAGAAAATCATATTCAAATAGATGAAATTTCCTACCATCCTCCTTGGCTGCCCTGATTTACCTCTCCTTTATCAGGTAAAAATTTTCAGGCAAGTTGACCATATCTTTGGTTGTTACTAGGCGCAGCAAGCTTCACCAGTTAAAAAATGGAATCATTTTACTCTCACTCCTAACCTCACTGTTTATTCTAGGAGACTCTATCAGGAGGAAAGAACTCTTAGCAACAAAGCCCCAAAGGTCATGATTATGAAATCACAATCTACTGGAGATTTAATTTTTAAGACTTAATCCTATGTAAGTTCTCGAGAGTATTTTGTCTTATGGTCATGTTTAGATTTAAGATACATGATCCATAGTACTCAATTTGAAAATCCATATTTTCTGTACTAATATAATTAGGTATTTAACTTGAAAGGATTGTTGTTTTTTTTTTTTTAAATGCCACTATTTCTAATATAGAGGACTGGGTCAACAGTCAGAGGACCTTTTCCCACTGCTAGCTCTCTTGTTTACCACCTGTGTGACTTTCAGGCAAGTCACTTAACCTCCGCCGACCTCAGTTTCCTTATCTGTAAAATGAGGAGGTTGGAACACATGACTTGTAAGTTACCTTCTAGTTCTAAGTCTCTGATCATAAAAATAATAATGCAATTTTATATTTCTATGATGATTTAGGATAAACCCTTTTTTTAATAAAAATTATCTCAGTGAATCTTCAAAACATCCATAGGAAGTAGGCAATGTTGGTATTAACATCACTGTTCTATAGAGGAGCTGAGTGAAGTCAGGGAAGTGAACTGACCAAGGTTACATAGCTAGTAAATGGCCATGTAGACTCAATCCTACACTTTCTGACTCCAAATTTAGAAATTTTTGTATTACATAGTACTGGTTCTCTGTATACTAATTACCATTGCTAGGAACTTGACTAAATGAGGTTACATTTGTTTGTGAATGGTCATATACACCTCCCTAAGTATAATAAATCAATTAGGATATAAGTGGCAAAATCCTGCCCTAGAGGAATGTAGCTTACTTTTTTTTTCTGTCCTTCCAACTCATCAAGACAAAGATCTCAAAGCCTGTATATATCTATCTGATATAAATCTGTGAAATGGGTCCATTATTTTGTTTATCTTAACTTAGAAAGTTTTTTTATATCTGTGCTGGATATTTTAAAGTAACATTGGCTTATCATTGGTTTTAATTGGCTTTAAAAGTTCTGTGGGGAGAGAATGCTGGGAAGATGGCAGAATAGACCAGAAAATTTCAATGTCTCAAGATTTTTCTCCACAAAAGAGATAAAATAGAGCCTTTGGGCCAGCACAGAGTCATGGAAACAAATAAGAGGAGAGACAGAACAGGAGTCCTCTTGGGGACAATCAGAGAAGACCTGAAGAAAAAACCCCAGGACAAGATTTCCTCCTGGTGAAGAGTAAACACTTCCAGGCTAGGGTCCACTTTAATAAGTGGCAAGCCTTGGGAGAAGCTAGTTTGGGAGGTTGCCTGGGCTCCAGCCTC
Source organism: Notamacropus eugenii (assembly GCF_028372415.1). Classification (NCBI taxonomy): domain Eukaryota; kingdom Metazoa; phylum Chordata; class Mammalia; order Diprotodontia; family Macropodidae; genus Notamacropus; species Notamacropus eugenii. The sequence continues at coordinate 332,459,915 of NC_092877.1, forward strand.
AGGAACTTCTACCCCTGGGACAGTGAGGGGAGTTGGGCGTCTGACCTGGGGAAGATTAAGGGAACCTCTGCTGACAAGGAATGACAGACCCAGCTGTGCTGTGGGGAGGAGCAGGAGTGAGAGGGAACCAGTACATGCCAGGTGAGTGCAGAAACAGTGGGGTGGGGACAGCACTGGATGTGGGCACTTATAGGAGGCTAGAGGTCTTGGTTTGAGTTCTAGGTCAGAGGGAAGAACAGAAGAGGGTCAGAGACTAGAGGCACCATCCCCCACACCCCAGGACTAGACGTGATTATAGAAACTAAATAACTCCCCAAAAAGTGCACAGGCAAAGGAGAAAGAATCCAACCATAGAGAGCTATTTTGGGAATAGAGAAGACTGGGGCTCATCTTAGAGGAGGATATTGAAGCAAAAAAACCCTCTTCTACTACAAAGAGTAATGTCAGATGGTCACCTGCCCCAAAAGAATTCACTGAAGAACTTAAAAAAGAGACTTCAAAAATCAAGTGAGAGAGATTGAGGAAAAATTAAAAAGAAAAATAAGAACAATACAAGAAAAACAAGATTATGATAAAAAAGTCAACCAATTAGAAAAGGAGTTCCAGAATCCTAAGTAAGAAAATGACTCCTTTAAAATCAGAATTAGGTAAGGGGAAGCAAGGGAGGTCATAAGAGATGAAGAAATAAAAAAACAAAAAATAAAAAATGAAAAAATAGAAGAGAATGAGAAACATCTCATAAGACAAACCACGGACCTAGCAAACAGATCAAGAAGAGAAGACAAAAATAACTGAACTACCTGAAAATTCTGTAAAAGGAATCTTGATAAAATAATACAAGAAATAAATAAAGAAAATTGTCCTGAAGAAGTAGAACAAGAGGGGAAAGTAGAAATAGAAAAAATCCACCAACCACCACCTGAAAGAGATCCTAGGAGGAAAACTTATAGAAACATTATAACTAAATACCAAAACCCCATATAGAAGACAAAATATTATGAGCAATAAGAAAAAAATAAAAGAATCACGCAACTAGCATTGGTGACATTAAAAGACTGATGGTCTTGGAACTATATGTTGAAGAACAAAAATCCTGGGCCTCAGACCAAAGATGTTATACCCAGCAAAGCTAAGCATAATCTTGAATGAAAAAAGAAGATATTTGATCAACTGTCAGACTTTCAGGACTCTTAAAAAAATACCTGAACTCAATAGAATATTTGACATACAAGAGCCAAGAGAAATATAAGGTACATAACAATGACCAATTACAAGGGCCTAAATATGGATAAAATGTTTATCTCTTACGTATGTAAAATGTAGAACCTGTGTCTAAGACTGTTACTAGTAATTAGGTAGCTTATAAGAAAGATTGGGGTAGACCAGAGTATGATATGACTTTAAAAAGTAAAACCATTCAAGAATAGCTAAAAGAATAATTATCTTACAAAAATGAGGTGCAAGAGGAAGAACCAATACAGAGGAATTAGATGGAGGAGGGAGGCTATTTGTTCTGGAAACCTACTTTCATGGGGAATGGGTTTAAGGGGGGAAAATATACATATACATCTAGAAGAATATAAAAGTTTTCTAAATTTAGAAAGAAATGAAACTCTAAAGGGATAAGGAGGAGGGAGGGTAAAGAAGAAACCTTTAAAGAATATAGAAGAGTCTTTAGATTTAGGGGAATGAGAAGATAAGGGAGGGAACTTTGTGGGGGGATAGAATACGTCAAGTGAGTGTATAAAAGGGTGTATAGATTTAGAGGAATTGGAGGATAAGGGAGGGAGTGGTAGAGTGGGCTAGGTTAAGTAAAAAGAGAACAAGCTAGCAGATAGAAGTACAGGAGTTAGGAAAAAATAGATATGCATAAACATAAAAACAAAATTAGGAGTAGATTCTCTTAAGGATAGTACGTGTTTATATATATGTATATGTATGTGTGTGTGTATATATATATATATATATATACACTTGTATGTATATATCAGTACCTATATATAAACATATCCATGCTCAATTGTAGCTTTGGGGTGGCAAGGAGTGAGGATGAAGGGGAAAATCTTTTTAAAAAAGTTCTATGCAGTTGAGTAAGAACGATTTGGCTATTTAAAGGTAAGCATGTCTCCTGTCAAATGGAATTTTTTAATATTGGTGACAATATTTTCTACAGTATATCAGGAGGTACAATGGCTCAATTATAATGTTTCTTTTGAAATCTAAATTGCAGGTACAGTTTTGGAGGAAGTCCATTTATGGGCACAAATGGATAATGTTGCTTGGACCCTGTGTCACTTGGTAGATAGCTGGATGTTCCCAGTTACAGGTAGACCTGGGTTCAAGTCCTACCCCTGATACTTATTGTCACTTTGATCCTGGGTAAGTCATTGAATCTCAGTGTCTCAGGCTGCTCTCTAAGACTAAGATACAAAAGAGATACTGTTTTGTCTTGGTAGAGGGAGTCTTCTCATTGGGAATTCTTTATATTAATGAAATCACAGGTCTAGTCTGAAAAATAAAAATAAAAAGAATGAAAGAAAAATAATGTGATGTGGTATGGTGGATATAGTCCTGGCCTCGGAGTCAAGAAGATTTGGGTTCAAGGACAGACTCTGACATGTGTTAATTCTTTGACAAGCATAAATCATTCTGACATGATGGACAGTGTTTCCAAATTAGAGACTTACCTGAACTGGTCATCTAAAGGCCAGTAGAAAGACATATGATGGACTTCCATAGGCTGTAGAAATGATGACGTTGGTGCAAGAAGTTGCCTAAAATAAACTAAGAATATATATGACTAGAAAAGGAAGTGGACCATGTATCAAGAGTAAGGGGTAACAACTAGTTTGAGTGTCCTTTTTTTGGATATTTTTTATTAAATTATTGTATTTGTTTTCAATGTTCTAAAATCACTTCCATATATCTTAGAGTTTTTCCCCTTTCCTCCCACTCTTTCCTCTCTTTCTCCTACTTCTTCCTTCTTCCCTCTCCACTCCCTCCCTGAGATGGCATACAATCTTATATAGGTTCTACACATACATTCCTATTAAATACATTTTCACCTTAATCATGTTGCATAGAAGAATTAAAATGAATGGGAGAAACCATAAAACAAAACAAAACATAATACAAAAGAAAATGGTGTGCTTCATTCTGTGATCCAATTCCATAGTTCTTTCTCTGTATGTGGAAGGCATTTTGCCTCAAGAGTCTACTGGGAACTTTTTAAGTCCTTGCATTATAATGAAGTACTAAGTCTACCAGAAAAATTCTTCATACCCTGTGGTTGTTGCTGTGTACAAAGTTCTCCTGGTTCTGCTCCTTTCACTCAGCATCAATTCATATAAGTCTTTCCAGGACTCTCTGAAGTCTTCCTTTTCACCATTTCTTATAGAACAATAGTATACCTTGAGTGTCCTTTTGATAGTTAACAAAAATATTAAAAGAGCTAGAAGATGTCCAAGGCATTGGATCCATCCTCACTGGAGGATTTATGGAAAGAAATGGACAAGAATCATGCAGTCAGTGGAAGGAGAACCACATCAATAAGGTATAGATTGAAAAATAAGTTGAAATTGCTGATCTCTTCTGCCCATTGATTCTGGAACTGTGCTGAAAAATATTAGACAGGCAATAAAAACTATGTTGATTACTGAAGTTGTTATAAATGTAAAAACAAGACAGATAAATGTGTTAGAATTTGAAAACAAAAAGAGTGAGCTTTAATTTATTGCAGGCAAAGTGTGGGTTTCTCTTGTGTGCTTAAGACATTTATGTTATAACATTTCTAACATGTGTGTCCATACTGATGGCTTAAAATTAATACCATTACTGGTGGTATATTATTACCCACTTATGTATGCTGCTAAGCCATGTGCTGTAGAGGACATGCTAAATGAAATCTGTCTTTGACTATCATTTAAAATTTAAGATTTTTCCTTCCAAAATATAAATACTGATCAAAATTTATATTCTAGGTAAAGGATAGATTTCTTTTTAGAACTGTCTTTTTGCTATTTTTTTCTTCTTTTATCAGAGTTTTTGAAGGTTGCCAGTTACTCAGGATTTGATCAGGAGTGTTACTTTATGTAAATTTCAGAATTTCTTATTATATAGAGCTAGCAGTTCTCAGCTTGAGTAGATGGAAGATAGGGATAGCAAGACAAGGAAGGAGGAAAAAATGTGTAGATTTTTTTCAAACTTATTTAAGTGGAAAGTAGAAAATTAGTTCTATTTCCTTGTAGAAGCTAGCCGTGGGGAGCTTCATGCTCTCAGAATAATGATTCACGTGTATGTGTTATTTGACCAACAAAGGGAAACAAGGAGTGACTTTTCAATAGAATCATGTTTGTTTTCAAGAATCCTGTTATACCCCATTGCCATGTGTTTTTTAGAGGCAGTCATAAACATTCAGCATTCACTTGAAGAACAAGATTTTCTGCTTAAGCAAACACTTCCTTGTCTGGGAAAGTCATGGTTTTATTCTCTTTCTTTCTTTCTTTCTTTCTTTCTTTCTTTCTTTCTTTCTTTCTTTCTTTCTTTCTTTCTTTCTTCCTTCCTTCCTTCCTTCCTTCCTTCCTTCCTTCCTTCCTTCCTTCCCTCCCTCCCTCCCTCTCTCCCTCTCTCTCTCTCTCTCCCTCACCCTCGCCCTCGCTCTCCCTCACCCTCCCTCTCCCTCACCCTCCCTCTTCCTTTCTCCTTCCCTCCCTCCTTCCTTCCTTCCTTCCTTCCTTCCTTCCTTCCTTCCTTCCTTCCTTCCTTCCTTCCTTCCTTCCTTCCTTCCTTCCTTCCTTCCTTCCTTCCTTCCTTCCTTCCTTCCTTTTTTCTACATGGATGAGAAAGTACATGATCTGGAAAAATGGTACAAACCTACTGTATGAATGGCTATTAAAAAGGCAAACTAAGTACATTCTTTTGATCAGCTCCAATAATGACTATAAGCAAAATGAATGCAAGGCTAGTGCCAGCGATGGGGAGAAGGGACTAGAAAGCTGGGGGCGGGGAGCAGCATAAAGGTAATTTGATGCTTAGAACTTGAACACTGATGACAAGCCATAAGGAAATTCTGAATGACACCTGGGATCCTGACAGAGTTAGAAAGAAACATCCTAGTTAATATCTATGAATAAAATTAAAATTGGTTGGATAGGTGCCAAGCTATATTCAGGTATTTCTTTAGAAAACTTGTTCTATAGGAATTTTCTGCTTGAATATTTAATAATTGTCATATTTAATGAAACTTTTTTGGTTAATTAAGTCTGGCTATGTTTTTGGAACTATGATGCATGTTTTATCTGAAATTTAAACTAAGGCTATACATTCTCCAGATTTTATTTGCAAAAATACAGTTCACTTTGTGTTTTGACCAACAGGGATAGATTTATTGTTTTAGCCTTGCTTTTGTCTCTCTGTCTCCTTTGGACTGAAGAGAACAGTTGGGAAATGGCTATAATATAGAACGAGCTAATTGGTCCATGGAGGATTGATCTTTTGGAGCTAGTAACTGAGAATCAATCATCTAAGTAAATCAGTCACTGTCATGGTTCCAAATAAAAATTAATTGGACAACACCATAAACTATGTACATTATTCATAGACACTTATTTAGGTAAGTCTTTCTGGGTATCAGTAAGAGTAAAATGTAGCAGTTGGGATCGGGTAGGGATTAGGGGATAATAATACCTTCCAGTGGGTATGAAAATTTTAACAGGAAAAACTTAATTTAAACAATTTCTTGAATAATGAATAAAAAAGTGAGATTGTTGAATCTGGCAGAAAAGAGAAGCTATTCTATACAGTGTGGAATGAAAAAACTCTGCACTCTGAACTCAGACATGAGAACTAATAAGTTATATGAAGGGTAGAAAGACCATCTTAGGAAGTGAAGACTCTATAGCCTTTGGCTGAGTTTTAGCAATTTATCTTTGGATGTGAATCTTAAATAAAATGCATTTATGATATAATGATCAGAAGCCTATGCTGTGATACTTACAATGCCAATAGTTGACATTTCTATAGAACAAAACATTTTCCTACAATGTAGATAGTGTGATCAAAGTCTACAGAGGAGATGCCACTTGCCAAAAATCTCTACTGGAAAGTGGTAAGTCTGATAATTAAATTGAGGGCTTCTGATTTCAAGCCTACCCTTGTTTCCCCTTAATAATCTTGTCAGTTCCATTCAGAGACCTGTATTTATTACATACGGCCAATATCATCCACCACTACTTCCCCGCCAGTCAGCCAGGATTACAGAATTACAGGTTTCAACATGTGCAATAACTCATAAAGGCCCTGTATTCCAATTTACACTTGACAAAGAATACTCTTTATAGAATTCCTGATTTCTCTTTGAGGACCTCTATGGAGGATAACGTCCTACCTCCTAGCTTAGACCATTCCAACTTTTGACATCTCTAAACCTTACTAAGTAGGCCCTTATACTTGGCCTAAATCTTTTCTTCACCTCCACCCATTGCTCTATTCATAAAATTGATTTTTAAAGTCTATATTCTATGTTCATCCCTTTTAAATCTCATCATATTCAGTTCTGCTCAATTTCTAGCCCTCAGAGAGTTTTTTGAATCCTGACTAAGTCATTGAAATGCTAACTATTTTTCATTTCAACTCATTAGGCAGTCAGGTGGTACAATGGATAGAGCATTAGACTTGGAGTCAGAAAGATCTGAGTTCAAATTCTGCCTCAGATATTAACTAGCTTTGTGACGTGTCTTTTAGCCTCTCTCAACCTCCATTTCCCTATATATGAAAAGGGAATAATAACAGCCCCTGTCTCATAGGGCTAGTCTGAGAATCAAATGAGACCGCATATGTAATCCAGTTTGGAAGCCTTACCGCTGGTTTGGTTATTACTGTTATTAGCTTTCATGGTCAGCATCTTGTGATCTGCAGGGTGCATATCTATGGTTTTATCCAGACCACTGATGAACATTGGACGGTACAAGGTCAATAAAGATTCCTTGAGTATTAAACCTCACAACCTGACCAATGGTCCATTAACATTCAGTCTTTTATAAACAGGCATTCAATCAGTTCTGAATCTAACTCTAGTTCAAATCTTGTCTCAGACACTCAATAGCTGTGTGACACTGGGCAAGTTACTCAACCTTTGCCTGACTCAGTTTTCTCATCTGTACAGGGGGTATTAGAAAAGCAACCACCTCCCAGGATCGTAGTGAGAATGAAATGAGATAATACTTTGCAAACATAAAATGCAACATAGATGCAGATGGTTATTTTGGAGTTCACCTAGGTTGTGGCAACTTGAAATCACTGATGATAGCTAGATGCAGCTAGATCTTATAATTTCCTCATGTGTCCTGGTTTTCAACCATGTAGTCATCATTATTTGTCTCTTTGCTGGTTCAGAGATTTTTCTCCTGGTAAGATGAAATAAGAATCAGATTAAGAGTTGATCAGTTCATCCTTCCCTCCTCTATCATTATCATATTTCTTGTTTGTGCTCATCATTTGCTCTTGAAGAGGACCAGTGTCATCAGGCAGGTGATGTCTTGACTTGCAAGCAAACTAAATTTAAGGGAGGCAGAGTTCTGAATGCATTGCTGCAATCTCTTCTTTCATTCTCCTCTGGTCTCCAAAGTAGGTAAAAATACACCAAAACACAGCAACAACCCTTTGTGTTGAAAGTATTCACTGTCACTTTCAGTTAAATCTTGGCTTACTTTTTCTGACTTTTTTCTTAAAGGACTTTTGTACTTATCCTCAGTTATTTGTCTTTTCTTTATCACCCATACTTTATGCAGGTATATATAGATATTTGGAGCTATGGATGTTTATTGCTGGCTCCTTTTTTCATATTGTCTCTTGCGAATTGCCAGTCCTTTCTCCTGCTACTTCTGTTTTGGTATGAGGAATCACAGTGATGGTCAGCTGTTCCTTAGAGTAGTCAGTCAGTTGATTCACAGAGCACTCAGTTGATAAAAATTTTTGAGAAGCTTGAGCGGTATTGATTTGATTATTTTACCCAGCCCAAGAAGTGGAAAGTGAGGGGAGAGTTTGTAAATGAATGGGCAGGATACATGGTCAAAGGGTCCAGGCGGACTCCTGAAAATTGGGTGGAATATGAAGCCTTGGCCTGGGGCTGGCTTCCTGTCGTAGGCTAGGTGAGTGTGCATTCATCTACTCATTCACCAAGCTTAGCTCCAGGGCAGGAGTTCCAAATCCAAGTGGAGTGTGTGTGTGTGTGTGTGTGTGTGTGTGTGTGTGTATGTGTATATTTTGTGTATGTTCTTTAGATCTAGATTTAATTCTATTAAAATAAGTTAAATCTAAATACTAAATTCTAACCTTTCTGCCACATATATAAGGATAAGATAAATTGGGCTATCTGTTTAATAGTGATTTTTTTAATGGATACTCTTTGAATCCCTGAATCTTGGAGCATGAACACTCTTAGAGGCCACCTAGTTTAAGTCTTTACTTAAATAGGAATTCTTTTTGCAAATATTCCTACCTGACAAATGGCCATCTAGCCTCTACTAAAAGACTCAGTCCTTCTGAGACAGTTTGTTGGCTAGACCTAGAGTTCAGCCTAATAAGCATTTATTACTAGGCACTGTGTGCATGGCATTATGTTGGGGATGCAAACAGATAGCTCAAGCTTGCCTAACTTTAATGATAGGTTAGAAAGCTCTTTTTCGTACTGAGAAAAATGTGTCTGTAACTTATTGCTATTTTGTCCGCTTTATGCAGTGACTTGGCTACTCATTTCTCACTGTTCTGTTAGAAACAATCAGATCTTGTCCATAAGCTGAAAGTTTCATTACTTCTCTTTTTAGGTAGAAGATGATTTCTTGTTCCTGAGAAGTGTCATGGTTTGAATGTTGGGGGTAAAACTTTCCTGAACTATCCAAACATTCATCCTCAGCCTCACTGCCTTCCTTGTAGGGCTGCAAATTCATTGTTTTTGCTTCAAGTCTCAGAGCTTCATGTCATTTTCTTTACTGGACCCTGAATAATCTGTAACAGACTCACTTACAACTAGTTCTTTACCAAAGGTACAAAACTCTCCCCTTTTCATCATTGGCTTCCAGGCTATTTGGGAGGTGGCTGAGCCTGTCTCTTAAATGATAAGATGTTCTTGTGGGTACTGCACAGTAGAGAAGGTCACTGAAGCTGTACTATAGAGATCATACAAGTTTGATGGAGCTTCCCTTATGGCATCCCTCTTGCCCTGACCTACACAGATCTGAGGTTATAATAGCTGCCACCATATGTTCTTCTAGTCCATAGTGGCTCATCTATTCATATCAAGCCCCATGAATTTCTCCATTGCTTCCTCTATGTTGTAAGCATTTCTTGTTTTCATAAACCAACAAGCATTTGTATTCTCGGCATTCTTATTCATGATCAACTTCTCATTTAAGTCATCTTTGATTTTATGATTGGGGAGAATCAAAACACATGTGATATTAACTTAAAATTATTTCCTCATTGGTAGCATGCATAATGTGAAACATGCTGGAAAATGAGTCAAACCAAAGAAACTGACATCACAAAAGAGGGCGGGGGAATGTGGCATTATTATATCCTCCAATGACAGTGAGATCAATGAACACTTGCAATACAAAAAGAGGTCCTCTGTTGATTAGAATGTGGAAAATGGTGATTCTTTATTGGTACATTTGTTGCCATTATCATTATCAATAGTAACAAACGCATATTTATGTAGCAATTTATGATTAACAAACTCTTCATATCAATTTTCCTTTAATACACATCATAATCCCAAGAGGCTTTGTGACATAGTAGATAGCAAATTAACCTTGGAGTAAGGAAGGTTTGGATTCATTTTCTGCCTCTGACACAAGTCACTTTACTCCTCAGTGCTCTAGACAGATCTCTGAGACTATAAGATATAGACCATAACAATCACTCAAGGACAGCTAAGTGGTGCAGTGGATAGTGTGCCAGTCCTGGAGTCAGGAAGATGAGTCTTCCTGAGTTCAAATCTGGCCTCAGACACTTAATAACTGTGTGACCTGGGGCAAGTCACTTAACCCTGTTTGCCTCAGTATCCTAATCTATAAAGTGAGGAGGAGAAGGAAATGGCAATCCACTCAAATATCTTCACCAAGAGAACTTTAATGAGTCATGACACAACTGAAAAAATGATGAAACCATAACATCAACAATAGGATTTGATAGGGGGAATTCCTCATTAAGACGTCACATGTGGTAGGTAAGACAGAAATATTTTTAGTTTGTGCAGAAGGAAACAGGATGAGAGTTAGATTAAGTGACATATCCAAAGTCAGATAGCCAGTAAGTGATACAGCTTGAGTCTGATAGAAAATTGTATTTTCTTTGGACTGTGCTTTTACCTCTACCTCTGTCATGCTTTATGACTTAAATGTAGAAGCTGTACGTTGCTTTGAAAAGTGTATTGCACTTGGGGTCAGAAGAAATGGGTTCATACAGCTCTGCTACAGCCCGGTGTGGCCCTGGTCTCTTAAGTTCCTTCCAGCTTTAAAGCATCTCTTCCTACAAATTTATGTCAGTCAAAAATCTAAAAAGCCACCCATGAAAGCTTAACTTGATATTTATCCAATGGTGAAAAAATTACCTGAGAAAGAGCACAATGATACTTGTAAGTCCTTCATCCGATATATGAATAATAAATACATACCCAAAGAAGACTTCGTCAGTGATAGCAGACCTCCTGTAAATCTCAACATGTCAAAGAAGACATTACTTGGACTCATTTACTATCAATGGGTCTTCCTTTCCAGTCTATTCCAAAGGCTGATCATTACTCTCTCTCTCTCTCTCTCTCTCTCTCTCTCTCTCTCTCTCTCTCTCTCTCAACATATCAGTTGATATATCTATTGATCTATATCCATCTATTGATCAGTAGATCAATACATAGATTCCCTGGGATGATTGGATAGTTCAAATATCCTCAAACTCCTATTATCTTTGGTTATCAATTCAATCAATTTCCATTGCTGCTTATCACAAGACTATGGAATGGACAAATAGTTCAACTTTCTCAGGGCACTTAGGTTTGAAGGTATGAAGGGGCTTCATACCTTCATACTTAGGTATGCAGGGGCTTCATACCATGAACTTATCCATCATTCTACACTGGCCAGGCAAAGATTCACATGGTGTTTTCATGAATTGTCCTTGGTTAGGAGCTTGGAAGCATTTGTGTACCTACCTTAGTGTACTGGTTATGGTTCAGAGAAAAACAGTCTTAAGAGTTATTGTAAGGGGACCTAAGTCTAACACCTGCTAGATGTGTGACCCTGGTTAATTCACCCAACATCTCTGAACCTCAATTTCCTCATATGCAGGTGATAATGACTCTCCTTTTATGTCACTGATATAATCATATAATTTTCTGATGTTGAACCATTTTACAATGCTAAGAACTTTGGTGGCAAGAACTTTCTTTTCTAGGTCTTCAGTGTCAGGGACAGTTGTTGAGTTGTATCTCCACAAGGGTTGCTATATAGGTGGTGGCATTAGGCTGGAAGCATGGCTACTCCCAAGGCTCTTGAATTCAGGGTCCTGAAGAAGATTGAGTAGTTAAGTGACTTTCTCATGATCACTGGACCAGTAATTATCTGAGAAATGATTGAAAACCCAGTTGTTCTCCTAAGTTTAACATTTTTCCCAGTAGGCCACATGATGGTCTATAAAGTCATCTACTTCTTTTGAGATTCAATTCATTTCAATGAAGTTCAGTTCAGTTCAATTCAATATGAATTTTTATATGTTCAAGAAGTTACACTAGGTGCAACTGAAAAACAATAGTCTTTTGTCCCTAATGATCTCACCTTCTACTAGAGAATACAATAGGTACATGAAGTAGAATGAAATCAGAGGAGAGAGGGCATTCAAAATGCTCCAGAAAATTTTAGAGGGGAGGAAAATTATTTTCAGCTATGAGAAACATTGAAGGCTTCATTGAGGTGGGAGCACCTGAACTAAATCTCAAAAGAAAAGTAGTTGAGCAAGTAGAGATGAGGAAAGAGTGTATTCCAGGTTTGTGGAATGGCTTTCAGGACTGCATGAAGATGGAAGATGGTAAAAGCTAATGTGGGAAAGGAGGGAGTAATGTTACACAAAATGGAGAGGTAGATTAGAGCCTGATTGTAGAGAATACTAAATGCCAGGGTTGTTTGTTTTTTTATCCTATGAGAAAAAGGAAGCCCCTAAAGGTATTTGAGTAGAGAAATGACCTGAACATCACTGAACAGATAATTTTGGCAGCTGGGAGAAAGATGGATTACACAGGAGAGAGACTGAAGGTATGGTAATTAATCAGGAAGCTACTATAGTATTCATGTTGAATTAAGATGGTAGCCACATGAATGGAAAGAAAGGGATGAATGTGAAAACTACATGGAGGTGAAATGGACAGGAGTTAGAAATTGATGGGATGTAGTTGATGCAGGAGATGGATAAGTCAAAGATGGTCAGAGGTTTCAAGAGTGAATGATGATATTTTCACCAGGAAAAGAGGAATTGAGAGGAGGAGTAGGTTTAGGGGTTGGACGCCATTGATTCAATTTTGGGCATATATGGAGTCTGAGGGATTGGTGGGACTCCTAAAGCTGTTATGAAGAACTTGATAGTCAACAGTCAACAGTTAATCCGAGTTATGACAGCTTTGTTGATGTCTGTATTCTCTACTTATTTTGCATGAGTAGATATTTGAAACCTCAGCATTTTAACAGTCTTCCTTGAAAAGGTTTGAGAGAGCACAAATGGTGCCTTAGTTTGAGAAAGTAGGTTCTATTCTGAGAGTGGAATATGTTTTGGATAAATGCTGGATTCCAACACAGAAGTCTTCATGGTGTGGCTAATTTGTTTATCTGAAATGTATTCTTGAATATCTATGCATAGCTATAAATAAAATGTCTTCTATAGTTGGATGTAACTAATTTCTGGATTATATGACATTTTAGATGGTCCCTATTTTCACTACTTGTGTTGAGCTCCATTAATGTGAACCTATTATTCCACATTAATTTGGAAACTTAAATTCTAGGCCATATTTTACAAATGAAAAAAGGTGAAATTTCTTACATAGGAGAGCATAATGATCTTTGAAGTATTCCTTTAACAAAATTACTCATACCTAGAATTCTCTTCCTACCTGGAAGGACATTTTCTCCGGTTCTGATTATGTGTGAAAGCAATTTTATGACACAAATATTGTGAGAAATGTTCCAAGTTTTGTACTGAATACAAAAGGAGGTCTTTACTTGGTATTTCTTTGTTGTTTCCACTTGAGGAAGCCTTGTATGTCTTCAATCCAAGCTCAGGGTAGATACCACTTCTCCTTCAAACCTTTTTTTGATTCCTATTAATGATTACTGCCCACTCTTCCTTCAATTTACCCTGTATTATACTTTATTTGGATTCATGTTGAGTCTGCTCGGCAGAATGTGACTTTAGGATAGGCATGGTTTCATTTATATCTCTGCATCTTCACTGCCTAACTCAGTGCTTCACAATTAGGAAACAGAATAGAGAGTTTGATCAGGAATCTGCGAGACTTGAGTTTGAATCCTGCCTTAACCAGCTGTGTCTATCAAGCCACTTAACCCCTCTCGATCTTTATTTCCTCATCTGTAAAACTGAAATTATAATAGAACATATCTCACAGAGTTGTGAGTATCAAGAAAGCTAATAAGCACAAAGTGCTTTGTAAATCTGAAAGTACTATATAAACATTACTTGAACAAAGGAAACAATTAAATGTTTGGTGAATCAAGTTGCCCTGAATCCTATTGTGCGCCCTCCCCACCTCCCAGTGCTTTGCCACTTATTGACCTTTGATAGTTCATCAGACCCTCTTATTTTACAGGTGAAGAAATCTATGATACTACAAAACTGAAGTTCAATGACTTTCGCCAGATTATACAGATAGGAAAACTTGGAGGTGGGATTTTAATCTTGTTCCTCTAACTCCAGAAGCAGTGATCTTTTCTCTTTATCATGTTCTTTTTTCCATTTACTTTCTCTATATTCCTTTTTTCTCATCAGTTTTTTTTGTCTCATAGAACTTTTATGGAAGATGTATAGGAAGATGTAGACCAGAGTTGAACAGGATGAGAAAGTGGGGTTAAGTTGTAAGCCACATGATGGATTACAGGACCAACACTGGTGAGATTATGGATCCACATAACCATTGGAGTGCATTTGTATGGGACCAAATCTTCCTTTCTGGTGCAGTTTTAAAAGTCTGCTTGTCAGAAAAGATCAGTAGGTGATAGGAAGGGGGAGAACGGTTTATAAATAATCCAAATTTCATAAAACACAGAGGATTCCAAGATTTGTTTTCCTTTCTGGGGAAAAGCTCTTTCCTTGTCTTTCTTTTCCACCCTGCTTCCCAACCACTCACTCATCACCCTCATTAACTATTCTCTCTCACAGGCATTAACTCCAAATGCCTGAACTTTGAAAGATTTGAATCTTGAAAGATTTTCTTAGGATAGCATTGGACTTTGGGGGTAAATTCCAAGGATGTCCAGTTCCTGTTGAAAATCAATAAAATACTGTTTGCTTGGAGGCTTTGTGTTGAGCTGCTGGGGATATTTGCTTATTGACCAAGTTTTGTCTTTGTTGCACCTGGGAGAGCACAGCATCTGTGTTATTAGGCGTGAGTCATGTCCAGGCGAGAGTCATGTCTGGACAGGATGGAAGGCCTCCATTCACACAATTCTGCCAACGAAGGGTAAACAGGGAGTTTCCTTGGAGATAACTTTTCCCAGAGAGTCTGAAGGATTGTACGCTTACCACCCTCTATGAACCACATTGTGATGTTTATACAGCATTAACTTCTTGCTTATCTCATGTGCAAGAATGTGCCCCTGACCAAATATCTGTGGGAAAATGTTAGAACAGGCTTTCAAAGGCTGCTTCAAACTTCATCACCTATTTTGTGGCTCTAGCTCATGTTAATCCATCTGGCTAAACCCACATCTTATTTAAAAATAGATTATAAGTACATATTTCCTTTAAACAAGAAAAAAATAAATTTTGGAAAACTTTCATAGACTTAAAAAATAATAATTTTCCCATCCATTCTCCTAAGACATAAATCATATTAAACCAATGAAAGATCACCTTTCCCCAAGAGATAACAATTCAATTCAATAGGTTTTCATTAAACACTTCCATCTGCCAGATACCATGTAAGGTGCTTGTGATAAATGCAAGCATTAAAACAAACAAAAAACAGTCTCTACGGTCAAGGATCTTTTAGTCTGATTTCAGTATGAGCTAACAGTTGCAACCGAAAAGACTCAAGTGAGTCAAAGAATAGACATTGGTAAGACATTTTCATCGTCATAGTGGATGCCCAAGGGTCCAGAAAAAAAAAAAAGGATTCTGTTTCCAGAGTGAGGTCTTTCAAGTGCTTCCATTTTTGGATGAGGTTGTGGTTGATTTCATCCACTCTCCAAATGTTGAAGAACTTCCTAAGTGAAATCTATAATTACTCAAGAGTTCCAAGACTACCTTTTGCTTAATATGTATTTTACCTTTAATGTAATGATTTAGGAATACGTTGTTTCTCTCACTAGAAAGTAAGCTTTATGAGAGCAAAGAATGTTTTGATTATTTGTGTGAACAGCACAGTGTCTGGAAAATAGTAAGTCCTTAATAAATACATATTGCTTGATGGATCTAACTATCCATATAGGAAAATTAAAGTAGATAAAAATGTCTGTTGTGCAGGCAATGATATAGACATTGAATGGATAGCCCATCAGCACATTTTTCTTAGACAGACTATATCGACAAGGAACTTAGATCAGAAAAGCATGAGATGAAGACAGTAGCTGAGGTGGGATCCAGGAAGCTGAGGGATATTTTAATGACTCCAAGCTTCTCCCTAAATCAAAGAATCAGCACTTTAGCACCATAATTCTTCAACACCAATATTCTTCAAGGGATGTTATATAGTTGTTACCTATAGAATACCAAAATCTCTGAAGAATTAAACTCATATGTTACTCAGTGGACAGTGGATATATATGGGGAGGATGTGAATAGGATGTAGCAAATTAAGGAATGCAGAATAATTCAACAAAGTGATAAAAATATGTTCTCAAATAGATATGCACCAGGACAAGGAAGCAAGTTGACCAATTAGCAAGAGTAAAGGATAAGCTTGGGTACTTTATTAGGAAATAAATAATGCCCAGTGATCTAAAGGAAAATTCCCAGAATACTAGAT
Source organism: Notamacropus eugenii (assembly GCF_028372415.1). Taxonomy (NCBI): domain Eukaryota; kingdom Metazoa; phylum Chordata; class Mammalia; order Diprotodontia; family Macropodidae; genus Notamacropus; species Notamacropus eugenii. The sequence continues at coordinate 332,476,158 of NC_092877.1, forward strand.
GAACTCTCTGTGAGAGGGATTCACAGGAGGGTGATAAGATGTATACCTTATGAGGACTTCTAGATGGCTTATTTTGGACTGATGGAGGCTGTCACTATATTGGTGATCCCCTTAGAACCATTAAACTGGTGCAAATAGAGCATTTTCCTCAAGAAGATTCCCTTCCTTATTACTTAGCTCATTTTCCCAATACTTTCTGCCCATGCTCTTTTTCCTGGAGTATTGCTACATTCCCATGGTGAAATGAGTTTGAACTTGTCGTGTTCATGTTCTTATCATCTTCTTTCTTCTAGTCCTTTCTCAAACTGCTTCTATGGCCAGCAGAATTTTAAAACTCAGAAAGAAATTGGAGATCATCCAGCCTATCATGGATAAGCTATGTGATATCTGAAAACTCAATGTCTTACTATAGTTCTTCTAAAGGGAAGTAGATAGCTTACTTGAATTGCCAGAAATGAGAAATTTTACATTTTTCCTCTTTATATAACTGTCATCGATCTGTTCTGACCATTAAGATAAAAAACTAATGAAGAGAAGCAAACAAAAAGCTTAAAATATTGAAGTGTGAAAATGTTGGGGAGAATATTTCTCTGTGTGTGTTTGTGTAAAACATTTATTTGCCATTCAATTCAGATCTGTTCAACAAAATACTATCAGAAGGGGACATATGTCCTCCTAAAGATGGAGTCTGGAATTGCTCCATCTCTGGTTGGATCACTAGATGGTTTGTAGTTCCTTCAGTTTTTCACTATGTAACAAAAAAAACCCACCTGGTTACAATAGAAGTGTATTCCTGTTGAGAAAGTTCAAAACAGTAGTCAAGTGTGCATATGTACCATTTTATTAAAATTTAATAATCAAATATTTTATCCTAGACTTGCATATATATGTATATGTGTGTATATGCATGTATGTGTTTGTATACAGCACATACATACCTGTTGGTATTTAGAGCTCACATAATGATACTTCTTTGGTGTTAACCCACTATTGAAATACTAAATCTGCTTTCAGCTTCTCATATTTGAATTCTTATTTCTTAAATAGCTCAGAAATGCCAGTATTAATTAAAACTTGTATTTTCAGTTCCAAGTAGATTTAGTAATTCCTACACGGAGAAACACACTTTTCATCCTGTGACTTTTCAGATGACTGAGCAGAGCAAATTAGGCTGTAATCTTATTTTAAAGAGTAATTTGCCACTAAAAATATAATATAAACTAGACATACAATAAAAAAGCACATTTCACACAATAATTACTAGGTTGTTCCATAATAAATGACATAACTCTACAGCAGCACATTTAGCAGAAGAATGCTTAGAAACTGAAAAGTTTAAGGTTAAAAAGAAAACAAAAAGCTCCCTGAGATTTTAATTACTAATTACAGGGCCAGAAATATCTGTTGTTTGACTTTAGATCACATTTGGTTTAATAGATGTGAATTGGTTTGGTATATGGGCTACCCTTTTTCCTCCTTACCAAAAATACAACCAATAAGACAACAAAAATTTATTCATATGGCTATATTCAGGCAGTGTGATATGTGCTAGAGATACAAAGAACATTAAAAAGAAAGAAAGTTACATTCTAATGGGGAAGTTGATATGCAAATAACTACATGTGTATAAAAGATATACATTGCAAGTAGTAAGCACAGAAAGAAAGCACTGTTTGGGGGGAGTGGAGGGAACAGGACAAGGAAAGTCTTCCTTTATAGGAAGATCATACAAAGACCTCCTTTGAGCTGAATCTTGAAAGAAAGGAAAGGAAGCCAGAAGGTAGCATTAAGGAGGGAGAACATTCCCGGAATAAGGAACAGCCAATGAAAAGGAATGAGTATCCTGTAGTAGAAATAGCAAATAGACCAATGTAGCTGGATTATATGGGAGAGAGCAAAGTGTAAAAAAGTGTAAAAAGACCAGAAAATATAAGGAAGAGGTTTAAAAAACCAAACAGAGGTTTTTATACAGCAAAAATCTCCTCACATTCTCTTTTTCTATATTAATACTTCAAATGCCTCTTTTTGTTTAATGACCATATTTACATTGATTATTAAGCTCAGGTTAGTAGGGAATTTCACTCTGGGTGGCATTTTGAGTTCCTTTGCTCTTTTGGTTGCATGATTCCATTCCCTTCTGCAGTTTCTGGTGGGTGTACCATAGTCTTGTGTCATTCAAATTTCCCTTTCTTTGTATTTGAAAGTCTTTCTCTCAGTCTCTTGTAGAATTTCTTCTTTGTCATTTTAGTTGTTAAATTTGAGCACTCTGTGTCCTGGAGTTTGAAGCATAGAGTTTTATTCTCCCTTTCTGGAGATAGTCTGTGAATTCTGTATTCAGAATTTCTGGGGAGTTTTCTGTATTCTTTCTTACGTTATGACATTCAGAATTTTTGACTAGTTATGTTGTCCTGGAGGCCCATTATCCTTCAGTTATCTCTACAGATCATGTTTTACTTATTCATTGTTGCTATTCTGTTATTTCAGTTGTGTCCAGCTCTTCATGACCCCATTTGGGATTTTTGCCAATTCCTTCTCCAGCTCCTTTTATAGAAGATGAAATAGGTAAGTGGGGTTAAGTGACTTGCCCAGGCTCACACAGTTAGTAAGTGTCTGAGGCTGGATTTCAAGCCAGGAAGATGAGTCTTTCTGATGCCAGGCCTTGCACTCTATTCATTGCACAACCTAACTGCCTTCACTTGTATAGAGATCATATTTTCTTTTGACATTAAAGTATTTTACTTACATTTTTCCAAATTGTTTTTTTTTTTTTAATTTTAGTGTTCTTGTATTCTAGTCCCAAGACTTTTTCTTTCTTCTTTAGAGGGACTTGTCACTGTGTATTCAGGTTTTTTTTTTCTTTCCGTTTGGTTCAAGACTTCTCCTGTATAGGCTTTAAATTCTGATCTGATGATTCTTATTTCTCTCTTAAACCATTTAGGAACATTCATTCTCTCTCTCTCTCTCTCTCTCTCTCTCTTTCCCTTTCTCTCTCATCTTCTTTCCCCTCTCTCTATCCTCCATCACTTTTGGAGGGGGAAAAGCAAGGAAATTGGGGTTAAGTGACCCAAAATTATGTTTCCAAATTTTTTTTTTAAATGTACTCTTTGCATTTTGGCTTACAAGAATAAATTCTGAGTTTTCATTTAGAAGATTTAGGCTTTCAGTTTGATAGAGTACAGGGTATTCATAACAGTACTCTGTGTACAGAGGCTCTGCATAGGGGAGACAATAAATACTTTCTGGTTAAATAGTATTCAAAATTGAGAGGTGAGTTTGGATTTTTTTTTCTGTCTTGTTAAAAAATGTTCCCATAAATTCAGAAGTCAGCAAATCTTTAGAATATATATGATGGGTTATTTTCAAGATTGTATATTTTAAACTCTAATTTGCACAGCCTCAATGGTGACTAGTGGGTTCCTCCCAATATTGATAGTCCTTGTCTCATATATATTATGTAATATGTAACTTAGAGATATGCTCATTTTAAAGGCTTGCTGACTATCTAATAATTCTTCATTTCCTGCCATCCTAGGAAAATTAACATCTGGAAGTTTTGTATTTATCAGCTTATTCCTAAGAATCTACTTCCTAAGTAGAGGACTGGTGGCATCTCTCACACTTTAAAGCAATGAATGGATGGATGTTGGTGAGTCAAAAAGTTCCAGTTTCATCATGGAAAGCCCTTGTTTTTTTTTTTTTTTTTTATCCAAGCAATTCATGATTTTTCTCATATAATTATTACCAAATCTTTGTGATGTAGACCAGGGCATAAAGGTTATGTCTGCCTAACAAAAGAAAACTTTAGGCACAGAATACAAATGAATTGTGAGTGAAGACAGATGTTTTGACTGTCCATTGTCACTCTTTCTATTAGTCGGTAATGCTAATGCCATGGGGCTATCTCTAGTCATCCTGATCTATATCTTGCCACTGGAACCAGATATCTCCAGAGAAGAAAGTGAGACTGGTGCCCTTGCCCAGCCCTCCTTCATTTAAATCCAATTCACTTGCAAGTCATGGCATCATCTTTCTGATGTTATGGTCTTCTTGCAGAACAAAGGGCATAACAATGCTACGGCCAGAGTATATCTAAGGAAGTAAAAGGACCTTGTACTCATGAGATTTATACCCAAGTTCCCATCAGATTTTTTTTGTCAGTCATTATCTACTACTTATGAAGGGGTGAAATAGGTTTTGGGTAGCATCTCATATTTGGCATTTAGTTCTATTTCAAAAATAAAAATTAATCCATTTTCTATAGTTGTGGCAACTCTTGTGATCTACTCTAATATACCAATGGAGCTATGATCTCTTCAATGTAAGTATCTCAACAATGCAAATTGCAACCCAACTGCCTCTGGAAATCCATAGTGACTCCCCTCCATGCCTTCTCATAAGTTTGCCACAGCAGATTTTCAATAAGATAAATTGCCTTGTTAAGCCAAATCCAGTCAAGTCAACAAGCATTTTTTAATACCTACTATATGCCAAACACATTGTTAAGCCCCAGGGATACAAAGAAAAGTAAAAATGGTCCCTGATCTCAAGAAATTTACATCTAATGGGGGATACAGTATGTAAAAAGTTATGTACAGAAAGGATATATACAGGATAAACTGGAGATAATTTCAGAAGGAAGACATTAGGATTAAGGGGGATCAGGAAAGGCTTCTGACAGAAAGTAGAATTGTACCTGAAATGTGAAGAGTCAAGGAAACCAGGAGATACAGATGAGGAGGGAGGATATTCCAATTGTAGTCAGCCAGTGAAAATACCCAGATTCCAAAGATGGAGTGTCTTGTGTGATGATGAGGAAGGAGGTCAGTGTCACTGGACCATAGAGGATGGGGAAGAAAATGAGAGCTAAGAGGACTAGAAAGGTAGGAGAGAACCAAGTCTAAGGAGGGAAATCATTCGTGGAAAAATTGAAACTTAAAAGTGTTAAAACATACAAATGACATCAAAGAAACCTATCAAATACATATTGGAGCTGATTTTTTATGCCTTTTTTTCTATATGAAAGCCTTTAATTACCCGAAGACATTCATTATATATTCCCTGAGTCTTTGCTTATCCAGGGTAAATACCTCAAGCTTATTCAACCTATTCTTATAAAAGGTGTGTTCAGTCCTTTCACCATCCTAGTCAATCTCTTCTGGACACATTCTGATTTGACTTGATATTTCTCTTGACAGGGTACCTACAAGTGAACATAGTATTCCAGAGGTATATTAGCCAGTATAAGGCAAAGTGGAATGAATATTTTCTTAATTCTGCACACTATACTTCTCTTAGTTATTCCTAGGGTAGTAATCACCTTTTTGGCTAGTACCATTGACTTCCTACCATTACTATATCATTGATTTATCCTTGATCTTGTTCATTAAAAGCCCTACATCTTTTTCTCATTTTTTTTTCTTTCAAATACTTCAAAGATCTCTACTTTTCACATCTCTTGGGGAAGGAGGTACATGAATAGGCCTGGAGTATGATGCAGCATGTATTCTCTAGGCCATTTCCGCAGAAACAGTTGTTCATCTATGCCTCTTCCATCTTTTACTTATGAACTTGATTATTTGAACCCAAGTGTAAAACGTTGCATTTTATCAATACTGACTTTCACCTTATAAGATGTAGCCCGTTGTTAGAGCCTTTAGAGATTACCTTAGATAATTTTATTATCTCTGTAGCTGATGTTCGCTTTGTATTATCTGGGAATGATTATAGCACAGTCTCTATGTCTTCAAGTCTGATAAAAATATTGAGGCACACAAGACCTGAGAGAGCTCTCTAGAGCACTCTATTAGAGGTCCCTTTGTAGAGATAGCTAGGTGGCTCAGTGTGTAGAAAAGTAGACCTGGAGTCAGAGAGACCTGAGTTAAAATGCCACTTCAGATGCTTAAGAGCTATGTGACGGGCAAGTCGTTTAACCTCTGTTTCTCTCAATTTTCTCATTTGTAGAATGGGATAATAATAGCACCTGTCTTGCAGGATTGTTGTGAGGATAAAAGAATATAATATTTATAAAAGCACTTTGCAAATCTTAAAGTAGATAAATGCTGCTCTTATTATTATTATATAGATTCACTAAATTTTAAATCACCGTATGATCATGTAGCCCCATCTCTCTCCACCTTATACACAGACATGTCTTAAGGAACTTTATCAAATGTTTTACTGAAATATAAGCATACTCTGTGTACTCCATCACCGTGATTTACCAGCATATTTACCCTATCAACAAAGGAAATGTGTTTGACGGGGCATGACGTATTCTTGATGAAGCCATGCTGACTTTTCGTGATTACCACTTCTCTGTCTGAGTGCTCTCAAAACACCGAATCACAAAAGTTCAGGGCTAAAGTAGACCTTGACCACCATCAATTAACCCACAAACATGTATGGGGTACCTCTTCTATGTCAGGCTCTGTGCAGGTTTTAGAGAAAGGGGAGAAGGGAAAGGGAATAGACATTTATACAGGGCACAGTGTGTGTCAAGCATGTGCTAAGCGCTTTTCATAAATAACTTAATCCTTAGAACAACCCTGTGAGGTAGGAGCTATTAATATACACATTTTTCAGTTGAGTTATCTGAGGCAAATAGAAGTTAAAGTGACTTACCCAGACTCCTATGGCTAATAAGGGTCTGATTGGAGTGGATTTGAATTTAGGCTTACAGACTCCAAGCCCAGCATGCTATCTACTGTGCCACCAACTGTATACTCTATCTGGGGAGACAACAAATACATATGTAATCATATATAGAATAAATACGTAGAACTATGCCCTGACCTCACTCCCTAATAACTAGGCATGCTCTACCTGCCTTTTAGAATTCTAGGCTACTCTAAGGGGTTTGGGAGCCAAACTGTGAAGGGCTTTAAAAAACAGAGGAGTTTATATTTGATTCTAAAGGCATTAAAGAGCTAATGGAATTTATTAAGTAGGGGAATAAAATGGTCAAATCTGTTCTTGAGGAAGATATTTTTTGCAGCTGTGTGGAGGATAGATTGCGGAGGGGAAAGGAGGTAGGAAGACAAATTGGAAAGTTATTGCAATGGTTTAGGCAAGGGGTAATGCTGATCCAAACCAAGGTAGGTTTTCTCTACCTGAGTAGAGAAAACTTGGCATGCAAGAGAGGTAGAAATAAAGATAACAAGATTTGGCAATAGATTGGGTACATGGGGTGAGGCAGAGTGAGGATAATGAAAGACTGAAAAAATGCTATTACATTTAACAGAAATAAAAGTTTAGAAGAGGTGGCTTGCAGTGCTGTAGGGGATAATGAAGTCTATTTAGGACATGTTAAGTTTGCAGTGTCTCTTTATCCATGGCTGATTCTATATCTTGAATACAACCTCTCCTCTTCTCCCTAGTTTTTTAGAGGATCAGCTCAAATGCCTTCTGATTTGAAGCCTTTTCTGGTTCAACCTTTTCTTGCCAGGTGTTAGTGCCTTCTGTTCCCGAAATACCCTTGTAGGTTAAAGTGAGATTGAGGAGGGCCTTCAGTGCCTTCTCCTAGAGGCAATCTTATGATTCTAAAGATAGTTACCCTAAAAACTACAACACTTTGCCTCCTTTCTGCACCCAAGGTACTTTAGGTAACAGCAAAGAAAGAGCTCAAATATATTACTTTGTAATTTTATTTTTTAAAATGTATTTTTCTTCCATACCTTAAGAGAAGCAAGTTGCTTTAGAGTAAAAGATTTACATCAAAGATTTACAAGATGGAAGCATATATATAAGCATGTATGTGTGTGTCTATAGATGTATGTATGTATGCATGTATATATTTATATATATGTGGGATATATATATATATATGGGTATATGTGTGTGCATTATGTATGTTTATATGTATGTATGTGTGTTTATATATGGATATATGTGTATGTATTATGTATGTATATATATGTGTGTATATTTCATATATTTTCATATTGTGGGGATAATTAAAATAGATCCTCTCTATCCTGTAAGAATGTATGAGATTAGGAAATCACCAGGAGAAAATGACAGTAGTGTTGTAGTAAAGTCACATACTTCTCTCATGGTGGTTTTGAAGATCAAATGAGATCTTATATGTAAAGTGATACATGTCAGCTATTATCATGCCTCTTTTAAAGAGAAATGTCTGAAATGCATGTCAGAGGTAAGAATATGTATCTCCCTGATTATTTTCCTCCAGGCAGTTGGAAGTCTTTCTCAAGGATTGTAGCAAATGTTAAGGAATTCTCTTTCTTGGTTTTGTTTCCTGGATGCACAAAGCTCATAAACAGGGATGGGGACTTGATCTGTTGTTTCACTGGCATAGGGAACTCCCAGGTGACAAAACTCACTACCGATGCAGGTTAGCATCTTCTCTGTAACTTATAGTCTTAGAGTGTTTCCTAGAGTACTGAGGGATTAAAGGATTTGCCCAGGGACATTGGGCCACTACTTATGAGAAGTAGGACTTGAATGCAGGGCTTCCAGACCAGCTCCAGCTTCTCTACCATGTTGTCTCACTCAAAATCTTATGCTCTTCTCCCCCCATCCCCCCACTTCCACTTCTTTAGCCACAGTGTAATTCCTCTCCTGAAAAAAGTCACATGGGGTCAATTCTTATTTGACATTGTTCATTTCAGGGACTTCTACGCATCTCTTGACTTTTAGGATTTTTATAATTCATAGCTGGTCAGATAAAACAAGTGAATTTTTCCAACCGAGAGCACAGTGATATCTTTTTTTTTTTTTTTTTTTATTAATTTTTTTATTTTTTTTTAATGTTTAACAATCACTGCCATACAATTGCGATTTTATCCCTCCCCACCCACCCCCCACTACCTCCCTCCCTCCCCACGACTGCATACAATTCTGTATAGATTCTACATAAACTTTCCTATTGAGTATATTTTCACTATCGTCATGCTGTGTAGTCAGACTAAGATAAATGAAAGAATCCGTATAACAAATCAGAACATGATACACAAACAGATACACATACACAAACATGATCTGCTACATTATGTGAGTGACTTCCATATTTCTCTCTCTGAGTGTGGAAGGCTTTTTGCCTTGAGGTCCACCATTGGGATTTTTTTTTTTTTTCAGAAGTTCTTGTGTTATTACAAAAATCTAAGTCTACCAGAAAAAACTCTCACACACTGTGGTTGTTGCTGTGCATAAAGTTCTCCTGGTTCTGCTCCTTTCACTCAGCATCAGGTCATATAAGTCCTTCCAGGCCTCTCTGAAGTCTTCTTGTTCATCATTTCTTATGGCACAATAGTACTCCATTACATTCATATACCATAATTTATTCAGCCATTCCCCAATTGATGGACATCCCCTTGACTTCCAGTTTTTGGCAACTACATAGAGTGCTGCTATAAATATTTTTGTACATGTGGGACCCTTTCCCATTTTTATGATCTCTTGGGGATATAGTCCTAGTAGCGATATTGCTGGGTCAAAGGGTATGCACATTTTTGTAGCCCTTTGGGCATAGTTCCAAATTGCTCTCCAGAATGGTTGGATGCGCTCACAGCTCCACCAACAATGAATTAGTGTTCCAACTCTCCCACATCCTCTCCAGCATTTATCATTTTCTTGTTCTGTCATGTTTGCCAATCTTATAGGTGTGATGTGGTACCTCAGAGTTGTTTTGATTTGCATCTCTCTAACCAATAGTGATTTAGAGCATTTTTTCATATGATTATAGATAGCTTTAATTTCTTCCTCTGAAAATTGCCTGTTCATATCCTTTGACCATTTATCAATTGGGGAATGACTTGTATGATTATACATTTGGGTCAGTTCTCTATATATTCTAGAAATGAGGCCTTTATCCCCGAGCTTAGCTGTAAAAATTTTTTCCCAATTTACTACATCCCTCCGGATTTTGGTTGCATTGGGTTTGGTTGAGCACAGTGATATCTTAACGTGCTACATTTTTCCTGTTCCACTGATTGTGATGCTTCCACTTACATTACATTTTGATATGCTAGAATTCTATGAAAATACTCATCCCTTCACAATCTTTATAGCGCTCACAGATGTTCTTCTAAGAGCATGAAGTCATGTGATTAGTTCTTTGTTCTTGAAGAGGGCCATGACATCAGGAAGGTGATAAAATGACTTGCAAGTGAATTGATTTTAAGGGAGGGTTGGGTAAAGTCACCATCCTCACTTTCCTCTCCGGAGCCAACTGGGTCTAGTGGCCAGATATAGATCAGGACAATTGGAGGTGGCCTAAAGAGTGTAAAGTCAGTTCCCCCCTCTTTGATCCTAGCCCTACTCTCCTACTCTTATTTCTTTCAATTCCCCTTCTCCCATAAAGCCACATTATAGTGTCAGTGCCTCTAGCAAATGGTTGTTTCTGTTGGTTAGCTTTCATGATAATGTTTACTTCCCTGTGACACCATTTTGAAAGACTGCCTTCATATCTGTTAGATGTAGTTTACTCATCCAAGTCACTCAGTCAATGCAGAGCCCCCTTCCTTTTTCCCTTGGAAGTAACTGTCTCATCAAAATCAGGAAAATGGACCCTCTCTAGGACTGTGATTCCTAATCCAGACAATGTTCCTTTCTTTAGCAGAGGTGATTTTTATTATTTTATATTTATATTTTATATTTAATATTTTATTATTAAGAGTGATTTTTATTGACCTTTTTTTCCAAAGCATCTTGTAGGATTGCTTCCTCTCCCACCCCACTAAACCCAATAATTCAATTTAGAAGGGAAGCTGACACAATTAGAGAGCTGGTGGGTGATTGCAGTTCTCCTTCCCTTTAGAAGTTCTCCATAGGTCAAGGAAACAATAATATAAATTCTTCTCCCCACAGACTGGCTTTATCAGCATCTTTAGGATGGTGTCTGCTGTAGCTGTCCTATCAGAGAGGGATTCAAAAGGAGTCTTCTGTGAGATATGATAACCTTGACCTTATGAAGAAGGATGCTGCAATTGGCTAATGGATGCTAGGCAACTATATGTCCTTTGGATATGAATACCAGGTGAATAATTGGGCTTGAGTTTTTCCAACCATGTCCATAATTAACACTACGTTAAAAACTCTATCTAGGGGTAATCTGGTTCCCATACATAGGTGCAGGTGGAAGATTCACAAGCAAAAAGCATAGGTAGTTTCTTATAAACTCAGCATTCAGGATTTGGGTGCTAGCTCTTACAGAAGAATAGTTTCTGAATAATTCCCATTTTCTTCAATCAAATAACTTGACTCTGACTATTTTTAAATGTTTAATATTACCTCTGGGGGACACATGGGCTGGCATATGACAAGCGCCTTTCTTGAACAGCCACTTCACCCTTGGAGGAAGCCGGTGACAAGAACAAAACAAAATGACTCAGGAAGGACCTCTATCGCTACTCATATGACTTTCATTGATCAAATTTCCCAGAGGGATGTACCCATCTCTCTCCACAGCAACCCTTAAAATAAACCTGGATTATGGTACAGAGTGAACAAATGGGATAAAGTGGTATGTCTGCAGCCTACCCAGAGTTTAACTCTGTGTTGGGAATGATAATTACCAAGAAGTAGAGAGCATTATCTGATTCTGCCCTGATAACTAATTAATCAAGTGCTAAAGGCATTTAAACCAATGACCCTGTTAAAATGATGGAAACTAAAGAATTCTCTATTGCTTAAAGAAATAGCAAACTTTAGATTATATTTAATATTTTCTGAGAAAAACCTTGATTTGGGTCAATTTCTACATTTTTTGAAAAAAAAACTATAACAAAAAATCTCATTATTTGATGATTCCAAAGATCAAAACTAGTTCCTAAACTAGGATTTGAGCAGAGGCATTATAAATGCATAATGCTAGATCACATTACTATTGTGTTTAAGGTTTGCAGAGCATTTTCCATCTAGGATCTCATTTGATCCTCACAACAACCTGGGGAGGTAGGTAAGCTACCTCCCCTTATCTGCCAAGGAGGAAAGGGAGGCTGAGAGAAGAGGTTAAATGAATTGTCTGGGATCGCACAGCTAGTTAGTGTCTGAGACAGGATTTGAATCTCCCAATTTCCTGACTCCACGTTTACTACTCTACTGCATGACTTGACTGCCATATATTTATATGAATGTGTGTGTGTGTGTGTGTGCATGCATATATAATAAGCCCATTATATACTTATATACAGACATAAACCCATTTTGTATCTATATCTATATATGAATATGATGGAACCTAATATATTTACACATATATGTGCATTCACATGATATGTTATGAAGATCGTATATGATGGTTTAACATAATTTCATTTACCTAGTGAGAGAAGAAACTTCCTTAACTAAGGCCGATCACCAACTTCCTATAATTAGAGTCAGTGAATTGCCTGAAGAATGAACACTCAGTGAGCAAATGATTTGCCTGAGGTTCATGCAGACTTGTCTGTTATAGCAGGTTGCTTCTCTAATAATGATCACATTTCCATAGCATTTTATGATCACAAATTAATTTTCATATATTATCTCATTAGGCATTCAAATACTGGCTGTTTTTTTATTTGTTTTTAAATAACATGAAGACAGTTCTAAACTTACAAGTGATTTGTTCAAGAGTTCATTTATTAGTTGGTTTTTTGAAACTCAGAGTTGTTGTCCCATGAAAGTTTCTTAGTTAAAAGACAGTCAAACTCAGACTGATGATAATGACTAAGTTTGACCCTAGAGAATGAAGGATTAGGTGAGTGAAAAAAGCCTTTATTAAGCATTTGTATGTGCCAAGTCTTGTACTAAATGCTAGAGATACAAAAGGGGAAAAAAAGACAGTGCTGATTTTCAATGACGTCACATTTAAGAGAATTCAGGTATACGGAAAGGCACCAAATCCTAAGGGTACATTTTAGGTGGATAGCAAGGCTGTACCAGGATGGTCACAGTGTCAGAGGAGAGAAGGGGACTTTAATAACATCTGAGGTAGATGGAGTTAGATTTGGTAACTGATCAGATATGGGGAGCAAGAGAGAGTGAGGAGTTGAGGATAACCCCAAGGTGGTGAACCTGGGTAACAGGTACAGTTAAAGAAGCCAGAAGAGGGATGGGTTTTGGGGAAAGATCCAGTTTTAGTCATGTTGAATTTAAGATGTTTAGAGACAACTGGTTTGAGATGTCTAGCAGAAGATGGAGATATAAGACCGAATGTCAGGAAGGTTAGGAGTGAGGAGTTGATCTGAGAGTTATCTACATAGAGAAGATAACTGAAACCTGGGAAGCTGATGAGACCACTATAAGAAATAGTATAGAGGGTAAAGAAAAATGGCTCAGGCCCAGGTCCTTGATAGACTTCCATTGTTAGTGTGTATAATATAGATGAAGATCTAGTCAAGGAGGAAGAGAAGGAGCCATAAGATGGATGAGAAGAGAACCAGAGAACAATATCATGGAAGCCTAGAGAACAATGAGAGTAATTGACAATGTCAAGGTCAGCAGAGGTCAAGAGGGATGAGGGTTGAGGAAAGGCCCTTAGAATGGGCAACTAAGACGTCACTGGCAGATTTGGAGAGAGCAGTTTCAGATGAATGATGAGATTGGTGGCCAGACTGTAAAGAATTACAAAGAGAGTGAGAGGAAAGGAATTGGAGCCACTTGCAGAGAATCTTCTCAAGTTGCTTATCCACAAAATGGAGGAGAGATATAGGATAATAGCTAGTAAGGACAGATGGGTCAAGTGAGGGTTTTTGGAGGATGAGGGAGACAAAGACATACTTCTAATTAATAGGGAAGCAACCAGTGACAGAGAGCAATTGATGACTCATTAAAGAGTAGAGGTAACAGAGGGGACAATAAGTTGGAGAAGCTGATATGGAATGAGATCACTTGTGCATGTAGAGGGCTTGGCCTTGGCAAGAAGAAGTACCATCCCTTCATGTGAAACAGGAGTGAAGGAGTGAGTGGCAGAGGGCATTGGAGGTGTGTGAGATGAAGAGCCAGGGAGAAGAAGGAGCTCTCAGGAAATGGCCTCATTTTTTCTCCCAGTGGAATATGAAGGTTCTTAGCTGAGATAGAGTGATAGAGTTTGGGGGCTGCAAGGCAGAGGGAAAGACAGAATGACATTCGATCATGAGCAGATAAAACAACTTCAGATTTCATGAACGTGGAAGTGATGCATTTATGAATGATAGAAATCAAGAATTTGACCATTTCTGTTTGTACCTCTGATGGAGTGGAGGGGTAGGTCATGTGAAACACCTATGTTGAGCAATTAGGAGTTCAGGTTATCCAAGGGGATATCAATATGTATCTGGTCAATGGATTAAAATGCCTCTGGAGAAGAAGTGAGGCTGGTGACCTTGCACAGCCCCACCTCACTCAAAACAAAGTCCAGTGCAAATCATGTCATCATTTTTCTGATGGCATGGTCTTCGGCAATGAAGGATGAATGCAAAACAAACAATGTGTATGTTGAAATACTCTCCTATGAGTTGGAGAGGAGAAAAATGAATCAGGCACTGAACTCATTGAAGAAGAAAAGAAAGTGTCTTGCAAGTCTGGGTTCAACAGTTACCAGAATCTCTATTGGGTGATATAGATTGCATGAACTTCAAAGGAAGAGAGGTTACTGATTGATGTTGGTAGAGGGACAGCCTTGAATTGGCAATGGGAAATAAAGAGTATTCCAACTCCACCACCTCAACTAATGAGTTAGGGGAAATGAGTGAAAGTATAGCCATTGTTAAAAAAAGGTAGCCACGGAGGTTGTCATTAGTCAGTCAATAAACATTTCTTAATAGCTTTATACTAACCTTTGGGGATAAAAGAAAGGTAAATGACAATCCCCACTCTCATATGGTTCAGCCTAATAGAAACCTTTGATCAGGAGGGAACCAGCTCTTAGTGAGTGTGAAAAAGATGGAGGAATTAAGGAAAGGAGAAGGCATTCCAGCGAGTACAGTGAAAGGAGTTGGGTAAGTAAAAAAAGTATAAATACAAATAGGGAAACAATATGATATAAATAATAAAATATAATTAAGTAAATCAGAGAGTGTTGCTGGATAAAGTACAGCTCATCTAGTAGAAGTTCCTCCATTTATTGGCTAATTGTCATTCATTTATTAGAAGAGTTACAGTCATGTGGACATTAACCTAGCTATAGATGTAGCCTTCAGCAGGTCATTTTCCTTTTCTGGGCCTCAGTTTCCTCATCTTTAAAATGAGGCAATTGAACCAGATGATCTCCAAGGTCTCTTCCACCTCTTGAATTGTATTATTCTGTGACTTAGACTCTCCAAATTCTGAACTTTTATAGTCACTTTTTTTAATCCTATACTTTTTGGGACAAACATTATTATTGTGAATGGAATCACAGTGTCTTTCACAATTTGGGATTAATTTTCCTCTAATGAAACAGCTACTGGATTACTAGAAGATAGGTTGTTTCTGTGGAAGCAATTAGACTTCTAACACATTTTCATTAAGCATTCTCTCTCTCTCTCTCTCTCTCTTTCTCTCTCTCTCACAGACACACACACATGCACACACACACACATACATGCCGAGCCCTTTCTTAAAACTGCTGTTAATGAAGGACCTTGCAGACACAGGCAGTCAATGTAATTAGTGGCACTAAGGTTTTTTTTTCTGACACTGGGCACGATTTTCTCTTTTATCATGTTACATGGATGCACACAGAAATAGCCTTTGGCCTAAAGAAGAGTCTGTTTGATTGCATCCTGCCTGGAAGTAGAACAGATAGTAGAACTGTTTGACAACTTAAATCACCAGCCCAGAAATGATGTTTCTTAGGACACTATACTATGGATATCAACAGGCATTTCTTGTATTGGTTTGAGTAGGTTCAGGGCTAGGAGATCCTGGATTTATGTGGCTCTGCTCTTTACTTAGATTCTCATTCAGGGAGGCCCAGAAGACTGACCCCTCTTACCCCAAGGCCTCGTGCTTTGCTCCATGTCGTTCTGTTACATGTTGGTGTTGATTGCATATCAGACAGGTGTAGCCCAAAGCATGGAGGCCCAAGACAATATTTTTTTTCACTGGGTACACTTTTTCCCCTATAAGCTTGTAATTGTTGGCATCACTTAAAAAAACAACAACAACAACAAAAAACCTTTGGTCACACATGCTAGACACTGATATTTATGGTTTGAATGTCTTGGTAAACAGTCCTGAGTCCCAGGCTGCTTCTGCAGAAAGTATGCTATTTCCTTCCTGTCTGCTGTGGCTTTTTGACAGACCCATCCCACTGGCTGTTGTCATGGAGAGACTTGAGTATATATTTACCTGGACTCAAGGCTTTATTCTGACTACAAAGGTCTTTAACCTTTCCCTCTAACAAATACTGAATTCTGGGGTCTTGAAGGTTCATTTTTAGGAAATCTCTTCAATATAGTCACTTTCTGCCTTCTGCTCCTGCCAACTCACAAACCCAGTGATTGATCTTCCTTTCTGTCCCTCCCCATCTGGCCCCTGAGTACAGTCTCAACTCCTTTCTACTTGCAGTATTATACAGGGTGGGACTTCTTTTGCTTCTGAGTTATAACAGGACTGGGAGGCCATTCTGCCATTTTCCATGGGAAACATGGGTCCTGGCTACATCTCTGCCAGCACCCGTTCCATTTGCTTCAAGATTGAATGAAGCACAACTTTTTGTATCTTCCATGGTTCCTTTAGGATGTCCCTGAGCAACAATCCTGGAGGGGTGCCTCTTCTCATTGCCCATGGTCCTCAGTATAATTAAAAGTTAACATCAGGGATGAGTCCCTCTCAAACCAAGATATTTGCTCTGCAGTAATGCTAGTCATCTTTGGATTGAATGTGAGGCCCCACTGTAACCACATTCCTGGTGGGGTGGTAGGGAAGAGTGAGGAAGCCATAACTGACTGTTCTTCTATATTAGAAATCTCCAAACTTTTGTTTGGCCTCCTAGTGGGTTTGGTAGTTTCAGATGGGATGAAGATTGCAAAGGACCTTGTGAAACTTAGGACCTGTGTAAATGCCAGAGTTTTCAAAGCTATGCCAGTGGAGCACAAATCCTGGCAGGCTGAATCACATTAGAAAGGCAAGTGGATGAGGCTGATTTCTGACGACCAGTCTCGCTGAGTGTAGAGGGATTCATTGCCAGTACACTGCCCACCTGGAGTTGAATTCTTTGGCCAAAGCAGACCATTATTATTGTTATATCATTATTATTATCCATTTTGACTCTAGTGCTTTGGCTCAGGAATTAAGGCACTAGATAAACAGTATCCAAAGGGAGAATGTTGGCTCAAACACTATAACCTTGATGTATCAGGACCTCAAATTATTCTAAGATTTTTTAAAATTAAACAGGGAGTGATGAGTTGGCACCTTCTTTGGTCTGCCATGAAGGCCAGTTAGTGGTGCCAGGCTAGGAGGACTCCCTTAACTAATATTTAGGAAATCAGAGTAGCTTTGAACCTTTTGAGATTATCACAGACAATTTGAAGTCCCTGGAGATTCTGTTACAATCCTGTTGCCTCCCAGTGAATCTTTTGGATAGGAAGAACATGGTGGGGCTCTAAGTACTTTCTAAGGATTCTAATCCACTCAGGGCAAAATTCCAACTTGATGTGGACTGCTCTGAACCTCTTTAGAGAGGATCACAATTTTCTTGGTGCATAGATAGATAGATAGGTAGATAGATAGATAGATAGATAGAGGGATGCATGGATGCAAGGATAGATAGATAGATAGATAGATAGGTAGATGGATGGATGGATGGATGAATGGATGGATGGATGGATAGATGGATGGATGGATAGATGGATGATTGGATAGATGGATGGATGGATGGATGGATAAATGGATGGATGGATTGATGGATGGATGGATGTGTGGAGTCACAAGAACCCTGACTATGGAGTCAGAAGAAAATGGGTTAAAATTCTGGATCTTCTATTTATCTGTATTATCTCAGGCAAGTCACATAACCACATAGCCTCAGCTCCTCATCTATGAAATAAAAAGTTAAAGTAGTCTTTGAACTCCCTTCCATACTAGGTCAATGCACCTATGATCTTCAGGACCTTTGAAAGAGTTGAAAACCTGGCAGGAAATCTTCAGAGTAGCTGTGAGCTGGAGGGAGACCTTTATTTCACCCAAGGACTTCCTCATATAGCCACGGTAATCTAAAAGTCTGTAGTGGAGAGAATTGATTGATGAAAGAGATCCCTCCTTCTCCCATTTCAAACCCCACTCCAAGCCAGTAAGTTTCAGTTGGTTCCATGGCTGTGAATAACTCCGTTGTCTCACAGTTGACATCACCTAAGTTATTAGGATTTACTTTAGTTTCACTCAAACATTAGTGTATTTTAACTTGAAGAGAATAAAATATGAAATATGATGTCAAGGAAAAATAGAGACTTCCATTCATATTTTGTCTTTAAAATACCTCCTTGACAATTATGACATTCATTTTCTTAAAGAGGCAACATGATAGAGAGGAGAGAATGTAACTAAAGAATCAGGAAGAGTCAGGTTAAAACCTACTCTCTAATATTTACTACCTGTGTGACACAGGCAATTCACTTACTCTCTCATAGCCTCAGTTTCCTCATCTGAAAAATGGGGATAATAAAACTCACACTACCTACTTCACAGGGCTGTGGAGAGGTTCACATCCATTTTAGATAGATTTACATATTTATATATGCAGATACACACACATACATATATGTCACATACATCATTTTGAAAAGTTTAGAGCACTGGAGTTCAGTGGTTCTTTCTTGGTGTTCAGCTGCATTGTGCCTGTGTCAACATGTCTCTCTTAGGATGCAGTCTCAGGGAGAGCAGATGGCAGATCTTTCTTTGGTTACTGTCTTTCTGCTTATGCAGTGTCTCAAATGAAGGTGAGTCGTAATAATCATTTGATATTGTTTGTGGCCAAGCTTATCAAAAGTAAGTAGTGTGAGTTGTTACTGTGTATAAATGTTTGCTGAATTGAGCCAGTTCCAGTAGTAATAACAGACAGAGAGCAGACAGCTCTTTGCTAGGATTGAACTTCCTTCTGGCAGTACATCTTTGCACAGAACCTGGTCTTGTGCTCACACTTAAAGCCTAGGAACTATATTAACTGAAACAATGCAAAACACTGAGCAACTAAGAAGGGACTACATCTCACACCTCCAAGTAGGAGGTTAATTAGCTCGATCTTCCTCTAGTCACATATTTTACCTTGTCTTTCTAGAGGTATTATCCCCAACTAATTTTTTCCTCACAATAACATTGTCTCTTCAAATTAAAATGTATTTTTAATTAACAAAAATAATTTTTCTTTTTCATCCCCACCTTTAAAAAAAGATTCCCCTAACAAATACTCATTGTTAAAACAAATGTCTTCATCCATTGTTTTAAGGCTAATTGTTATTGTTAAAAAAGCCAAGTCCCACCATCATGTTGCTAAAGTCTTCTGTTGATGTGATTGGGGAATTTCCTATTGTAATATAGCAACTGAGTCACCCCCTTCTTTTTCTATGTGTGTTACTAATCAGTCAGCGAACATTTGTTAAGTACTTACTGTGTTCTAGGTTTTGTGTTAATCAGGGGATATAAGGAGAGACAAAGGTGCTCACATTCTAGTGAAGGAGACATTGACTAAGCTAAGTAAATAGGTACCTAAAAGATGTACACAGAATAACTGAAAGGTGATCTCAGAGGGTTGACATTAGCAGCTGGAGGGGCTCAGACAGGCTTCCTGTATAAGGTCCTTTTAGGTCATCTTTGAAGGGAGCCTGGGATAAGAAGAGGTTGAGGTGAAGAGGACTCCATTCCAGGCATGGGGGACAGCCCATGTGCTCAAAGAGACTAAGATGGCAGGTTGAAGGAACAGCCAGAAGATCATAGAGTATTTGGAGGGGATTTCAGAAAAAGAAGACTGGGAAGTTAGTAGGATGCAAGGTTGTGAAGAGTGTTAAATGCCAAGCAGAAGACTTTATATTTAAACCTGGATTTATTAGGGAGTCAATGAAATTTTTCTTTTAAAGTAAGGTGGGGATAACATAGGCTGACCTACACTTTTGACAGCTGAATTTAATGGATTGTTAACTTAGAGTGAATGTAACTGTTTCTCTGTGGGTCGGTCACCCTGAGGGTCTTTCCCTCCCAATTTGATTGTCTTTTTTTTATTAAAGGGGCCATTCGTTGGTGCAATTCTTTTTTTATATTTATGTACTTATTTTTAGTTTTCAACGTTCATTTCCACAATATTTTGAGTTCCAAATTTTCTTCCCATCTCTCCCCTCTTCCACGCCGAGACACTGTACATTTTGATTACCCCTTCCCTCAATCTGCCCTCCCTTCTATCACACTCCTCCCTTCCCTTATCCCCATCTTCTCTCTTTTCTTGTAGAGCAAGATAGATTTCTATACCCCATTGCCTGTATTTATTACCCAGCTGCATGCAAAAGCAGTTCTCAACATTCATTCCTAAAACTCTGAGCTCCAACTTTTCTCCCTTCCTCCCTCCCCACCCATCCCTGTTAAGAAGGCAGGCAATTCAATATAGGGTATATATATATTTAGTTTTGCAAAAGACTTCCATAATAGTCATGTTGTATAAAACTAACTATGTTTCTCTCCATCCTATCCTGCCCCCCATTTATTCTATTCTCTTTTTTGACCTTGTTCCTCCCCAAAAGTGTTTACTTCTAATAATTCCCTCCTCCCATTTGCCCTCCCTTCTATCATCCCCTAACCCACTTATCCCTTCTCCCCTACTTTCCTGTAGTGTAGGATATGAGGTCAGACCTTGTTCCCTTCTCACCCCAGTAAAAGAGCTACCTCACTGACCTTTGAAGCTGTCTTTGGCATATGTAGGTTAAGGAATCTGGGAACCACAGTTGCTGTCTGGGATTCTGCCCCCAAGGCCTGCTCCAGTCCTGTCCCTGTGTGTTGTACAGCCAAGGCTGAGCTGCTCTCCACTCTGAGCCCCATGCATTTGACCTTTCTTGTCAGTCTTCCGTGCTGTCCTGGGCTGGAAATCTCTTTTGCCCTGTCATTTTGTGGCTTCTGCTGCTCTGAAATTTGTTTAGAGTCATTTTTTAAAGGTATTTTATAGGCTGTTGGGGAGAGCTTCTACAGGTGTGTCCTTCTACTCCACCATCTTGACTCTGCCTCCCCCCCCCCGAAACAATTCTTAAACAGCTCTAATAATTGAATGGGTTTTCCTCAAAGTGAGAACCCAGAAAGACTTTAACTTAAAAAGACCAAGGTCTCCCACAGTATCCTGAGCTATCTCCAGTTGTCCTGATCTATATCTGGTTATTGGACCCAGATGGTTGTGGAGGAGAAAGTGAGGCTGGTGGCATTGCACAGCTTTCCTTTGCTCAAATCCAATTTAATTGCAAGTCATGGCATAATCTTCCTGATTCCATGGTCCTCTTTGGGAATGAAGGACAAAATCACAATAGTGGATTGAAGTGGAGAGAGGCTTGAGGCTGGAGGACCAATGAGGAGGCTATTGTATTTATCTAGACAATGTGTGATGAGGGCCAGACCTAGGGTAGTGTACATGTTAGTGGAGAGAAGGGCATGCATGTGTAATGGGTAGAAGGAACAAATATTGTATATGTGGGGTGAGTGAGAACAAAGAGTCAAGGATGGAATGGAGGTTATGAGTCTGTAGGCCTGAAAGGATAGTTATGCCCTGTATAGAAATAGAAAAGTCAGGAAGAGGGGAGAGTAGTAGGGAGAAAGATAATGAATTCTGTTTTAGAAAAGTTTAGTTTGAGATGCCTAGAGGACACAATTAGATCAATGTAAAAGCATTTGATGGAATAATGTGGTAATAAAGTAGCAATAAAACACTTTCCTCATAAACTTCTCTCACACTCTCCTTCAAACCTACTTACTATTGGTGGAAAGGGTAAATATGCCTAGGGAACACACATGAAGACACATACATGTAGAAGTGTACAGGGAACACAGATGAAAAGGCACACACATAAGGAATACATATGATTTTAATGAAGCCTTCCTATCAATATTTCTATTTCTGGTCTCTCTCTTCTCTAGTATGGACCCCCACACTGCTGCCTAATGGATTCTACTAAAGCACACATCTGACCTTGTCATTACCATGCTGAAGAACCTTCAATGGTTTCCTGTTGCTTCTAAAATAAAATATAAATCCCTCGATGTGGCATTCCAAGCCTTTCATGATTTGACTCTAACCTATCTTTCCAGAAAGAAGTCATATTATTTCCTCCACCCCCTTGTTGAATGAATGAATGTATGGTCCCTCTCATAAGAAGTTTGGCCTCCAAAGGATAAGTACTTTCTGTACCTAGAACAATCACAAGCTAAGTAGAGTTCATGGTTATTTCATACTTTGTATATTTTTTCCTTTTGTTTGCCATCACCAATGTCTTTATTATAAGCTCCTATCGAACTCAGGATTAGAAAATCCTCCTGTAAGTTCTATTTTGCTGTTAAGTTGTTTTTAATTGTGTCTAACTCTTTGTGACCCCATTTGGGGTTTTCTTGGCAAAGATAATAGAGTGGTTTGCCATTTCTTTCTTCAGCTCATTTTACAGATGAGGAAACTGAAGCCAACAGGGTTAGTCTGAAAGTTCTATAAATTCCTAATTGCTAATCTATATCCCTCTAATGTAATTTTTAGGGTCTACTTTTTTCAACAAAGCACCAAGGGCAGTCTGGGTCTTAGGCCTTATTTTTTCTTTTTTTTTCTGTACCCACCCAAGATTCTTGGGTCTCCCATATAAATGAAAAGGAGTAGGGAAGGCTAGGACAAAATTAATCAGCCATGCAGAATCATAGGATTTTCAGATTTGTCATACAGAATGGTATTATACTACATTCATATGCCACTTTTATCCAGTCATTCCAAACCAATGAACATTCATTTTGTTTTCAGTTCTTTGCTATCACAAAGAGATGCTATTGTGAATGATTTTGGGCCATATTCCCATTCTGCCTGCCAACGAAAGGGCTATTCCCTCTCCTTACATCCCAACCCCCACCTCTGAGGACATCATGGAGTATGATTTAGTTATTTATGCAGAGGAGATTTAGATAAATCTGACCCAAATAGTAACAGTCTTCCAAGAAGTCAATGCCTATTTCCTCATCACTATTAGTTAGAAAAAGACCTCTATGACTGTATTTATTGAAAACCTCAAAACCTCCTTATTTAGTAACCAGGCTGCTTGGGTGCAAGTTTAATGTTCAGTGGCTTGTTAAATTAATCAGAGACAATGATAAATTGTTTATCTTGCCAACAGTATGGCTGAAGCCTTCATACCGCTCACCTTCCTGCTGTCTTTTCATGGGGCTCTGTAAATTATTTTAAGTAGGTTCTATCATTGGTGCTAAGAGTGTAACTTACCAGCACTCTTAAAAATGAGCCTGTCACACTACTTTATTTTGACTGAAATTTCACAAGAGCAGGAGGAATGGACTAGAAGGAATGACTTTGTTTCGATAACCTAAACAAATTATGACCTGCTCTAAAATACTAGGTCTGGTCATTGAAAAGAAAAAAATAGCTGTGACATGAGGTTATCTTCCTTCAGCTAAGGAATATTTGAAAATGCATTTTGATCTTATCCTTTAATATCTCCATATGCCCCATTTGTCCTACAACAATCAATGGGCTTTTCTAATCAGATGTCGTCTTAGTGGAGTTCAAAGTAGAAAGCAAACTTGATTAACATTTATTAAGTACCTACTACATATGAGGCATTGTGCTAGGAACTAGAGGTTCAAAGACAAAATGACAAAAACTGCTTGTCCTCAAGGAGATTATATTCTATGAAAGGTACATATATATGCATATGTACAAAATTTAGACAAGAGAAATATGAACCTTTTTTGGGGGTAGTGGTGGTGGTGGTGGTGGTGAAGTACAAACAGTTGTTAGAATTGAGAAAGGCATTTTGTAGGAGGTGACACATGACCTAATCTTGAATTCACCTAGGGATTCCAAGAAGTAGAGGTGAGAATAAGGAGCCTTCCAGAAGGGAGAATTTTGCACGTAAGGGCGAGGGAGATCGAATGTCATGTATTGGGTCAGTTTAGGTAGAACATACACCATGTGAGTTTCTTGACTTAAGAGCTCTCCCAGAGACATGCCATGATATTTTGATTATTTCTACATAGTCTATCTGGCTTTCAGAATCCACAGTAACATGCTGTTACTTGGAGGTGAGAGAAGATCCAGAGGGAAGTCTCCAGGTAGCTATGTTGTATGTGCTATCTGTTCCCATTCCAAAATACCTCCATTAGGAACAGAGAAAAAAAGGCTTCAAAGCAGATCAATTAAATTGAAAAATCTCAATAATTTTCTTGAACATATGAATGAAATTTCTCAGAATGACCCAAGTTGTCTCTTTTTTTGACCTCTAATTTTTTTTAAATCTGTGATCAAAACATCCTTTAGACCTGTGATTTCATCCAGTTAGGAAAAACTCTTGGCAAGGGAACTCCAACTACTGAGGCCTAATGACAATTTATACTCTTCAAGAGTTACCTGGGACCTTGAGAGATTAGGTGACTTACCTGTGGTCTCCAGAAACTTGTATATATCAGAAGCAAGGGATAAACACAACTCCTGTTGGCCAGCCAGGGCCCTCTAACCACTTTGCCCACACTGCCTCTTGGTGAGTATCAAAGATGTGAATACATGGAAGTGAATAATATTTTACAAAGGCAAATACATACCTTGAATTTTCATGTCAAGGATGTGGGTTTGGAATATTAATAAAAATACCTGACATTGATATAATGCTTTTTGGTTTAAATTTTTAGGATCATATTTACAAATATGATCATGTTTTATCCTTTCAGCAATCCCTAGGAGATGTGTGCTATTATCACTTCCATTTTACAGATGAGGAAACTAAGGCAGACAGAGGTTATATGATTTATTCAGGCTCACAAAACTATTTTAGTATCTGAGACTGGATTTGAACTTGGGTCTTCTTGACTCCAGGTCCAGCATTTTTCCCATCATACAATCTAGCTGGCTCTGCAAGAGAAGATTCTGTCCAAGCAAGCTGGGGGAAGCCAAGGTATTCTTTTTCTTTAACTCCCTTCCCTCTCAACTCTCGCTTGAGTCATTGCCATTGGATCATAACTCTTGAGTGAAATGAGACCTCTGAGGCATCTGTTCTAACCTCCTTATATTAAGGAGAAGGGAACTGAGGCCCAGATGTTGAAGCTTTGTTAGGCAGTGAGTCTCAAAGTGGGGGTTTTAGCTCAGGTCTTTTGACCCCAGAGTCGATGTTCTTTCTCTGACCCACACTGCTACCAAACAGTCACTCCTTCTTAATTCTTAAAGAATAATTTCCTAGACTTAGGCGGTCACTTTGTATTTATCTTGTTAAGCTCCAGTGAGTCTAGCTTATTATCTTATTGTTTTGCCTCTGTCGAATTTATTGCATAAAAGGTGCCCAGTGATGGCAGTGAGCTATGAGCTGTAACTTCAGAGTTTTAAAGCATCATGAATTAGGGCAGCAGATGCATAAGTAAGATAAACCTATTACCCTGGAGCCCTGGGGATGAGCTTTCTTCCTCTTAAACACTGCTTTCTTTTCTACTGTGTGAACAATTCCAACTAAATAAGTTGAGGTGAATTCAGAACACAAGGAGCCAATTTTTATTTGTAAAGGGATTAGGTTTAAACACAAATGGGGTGAGGGCACCAATTTAGCCATGGAGATAAAGGATAATGGGATTTTTATGTTTTAAATGCTCCTTTGCAAATATTAACAATGTTATGCTCCTGAAGGCTATTTGGAAATTATGCAGAATCTCTACCGTGCATTAAAATACATGGTCCTGTAATAACTGTGGGTAATATATTTATATTGTCAACATTGTGATGTTTGCATTTTAATTACTTTTCAAGTAGGTTTCGAACCAGATGAATAGTACTCATTTCCATGGCATGTCTGGCTGGAAAGCTTAGGAGAGTATTTATTGAAGATATCCCCAACCCCTATCAATCAAAATTAGGAAATGGTGGTCCTTGACTTTAAGTAATATGCATTCTTAATGTAGCTTCATCTGTAAATCATTCAAAATTGCGATAAGTTATTGTAAATGCAGGGCAGCTAGGTGGAACAGTAGATAGAGTACTGGGTCTACAGTCAGGAAGAATCATCTTCCTTAGTTCAAATTTGTCCTCAGACAGTGACTGTATGACATTGGATAAGCCACTTAAGCCTGTTTGTCTCAGTTTTCTCATCTGTTAAAGGAATTGGAGAAAGAAATGGTTAACCATTCCAGCGTGTTTGCTAAGAAAACTCCAAATGGATCACAAAGATTTGGACATTACTAAATAACAAAAACTATTAAATGTGGAGGGTTGGTTAATTTCCTGGGCCATGAAGGTTATTGTGGTAGTACATTTTTATCTTTAAAATTAAATTCTATTTTTAAAAAATTAACTGACATCTATTTTTTCCCTTTCACTCTATGTCTCATTGTGAAAAACAAAAGAAAACAAATTCTTGGTTTATTTTTTGGAAAAAATAAAAGCAAATTCCTTATAACAGATATGCAAAGCCAAGTAAAACAAAATTCCCCCATTGGCTATGTCCAAAAATATCTAAGTTTCCTTTGGCATCCTGAGTCCATCACTCTTCTGTCAGGTGGTGGATGTAGTGCTCTGGAATCATGGATGGTCATTGCATCAAGGAGAGTTCTCACAGCTTTCAAAGTTGTTTGCTTCTCCATTGTTGGTGGTATTGTGTAAATTGTTTTCCTGGTCCTGCTCATTTTATTCTCCATCAATTTATTAGTCTTTATTTTTATAATATTGATCTTATACTATACCTTGTTCTTTCTATTCTGTTCACTTCTCTTCAAATTAATTCATAAAACTCTTCTCCTTTCATTTAAAATCAATTATTTCCTCATTTCTTACAGCACAATAGTATCCCATCACATTTATATTGCTCTACCATTCCCTTACTATTAGCTGTCCCCTGAGTTTCCAGGACTTCTTTTGCCATAGTGGTATATTTTAAGACTGGGCTGATTCTTTGCTGGAAGTGAAATTGCTGCCATATTTTAGGTATCTCTCCACCAAAGATTTAATCTTAAAGACAAATTAGATTTGTTTCATCTATGCTCTGTGGAGCAGATCTATGAGCAATGGATAGAAATTGTAAAAAGGCAAATTTAAAGGTAATATAAGGAAAAAACTTGCCAACAGTTATAAAAAAGAGGAACAGGCCATTTTGGAGGTAGAAGGATCTCCTTCCAAAGCCTACTTTTGAGAGACATCTAGATGAGCACTTGTTGGTTATATCGTAGAGGCAAATTTCTTTTTCAGCTGTGACTTGAACTTAATGACTGCTATGGTCTCTAATCTAAAATTAGTTCATTTACTTATTTTGGTGTTTTATGGTGATATGGAAGTAACTCATGGTTCTTATGGGCTAGGCCAGGAGACTCACAGAGAAATTTTTAGACTTCAAAGAACTGTGTAAATGTCAATTACTATGATTGTTATTGTTAATAGTAAGCATCACTTCAGTTGGAAAAGTTTCTGGTATGGGCTTGGTGATAGACTCTTGTTCAAAGCCAAGTTCAATTCAACACAGTAAACTCATCAAAACGGAGGCTCATTTTTTTTAATTTTTTTTTTTTGTAACATCAACTCATAAAACCATCTACTAAAATGGAATGGGAGTTTAGGCTATAATAGAAAGGGAAGTATCTAGACTATAGCTTTGGTACTAAAATGAATCCATGTTTTTGATCTAGATTAGGTGTTATTAATCTTTTGAATTTTATAGATCCTTTTGGATGAAGACCAATAGGCCCTTTCTGAGAATAATGATTTTACATGCATAAAAATTTAAAAATAGGATTGCAAGGGAAACCAATTATAGTGAGATATGGTTATCAAAATGTATTTTTTATAAAAGTTCACAGATCCTAGATTAAAAACCTCTGAGACTTAGATTAATAAAACCACCTATTTTCTGAGGTATTTAATTTATGTAAATGTCTCTATGACTAGACAAGAATTCATTTGCATGGAAAAATAGTGAAATATAAGAAAATTACCAGTCAACTTTAGTTTACTTGAAAGGGGTAATTAAAAAAGAAAAATGTCGTAGAAGAGAATTTATTTTTTTGAAAATGGTTTTTTAATAAAAAAGACATTAATTTATTGAATTACTATTTTGTTACAGCTTGGGTAACTTTTGAAGGAAATAGTGTAATAACTGTCAACCACCTGCTCCCTTGGTCATAGATTAATAACACTTGACCAAGCATGAAAGCGTGCTGAGGCCATCTGCCTTTACCTGTACCTGGATGCTTTTCAGCTTGCTCAAGTGCAATTCTGATTAACTATCTAGCTCAACCCTTTGTTTATAGCCATTCTTTTGGATGGGATGACCTAGTTATCTTGATAATACAAATTCTGAACACACATAAATCAGATCAGAGCAGTTTACTATTTCATTTTAAAGGATATGATTTTTTTCTCAAAATACCTTAAATGTTCTGAATAAGAACTCCTCTCCATCCTGGCCTTTCCTCCCTCCCTCCCTCCCTTCCTCTCTTCCTCCTTTCCTTGCATCTTGCATCTGAACTTCAACGACCACCTTGATGTAAATAACTTGCAGATCTTTCATCTTCCATCCAGATTTCTACTTTGATTTTCTTTCACCATTATCTCTAATTGTCTTTAGGACATTCCACCACCCCTACCCCACTTCGCCTCCCATGTCTGTTCTTCTGATACCTGAAGCCTACTATGCTATTTTGACTTCACTCTTTCTGTGTGGTAAATGTAGTCCTATTTACTAGGTCTTCAGTATTTCTATAGATGGTATTATTTAACTACCACCACCCTGCTCAAGAAGTATCCGTGACTCCCAGTTACTTCTAGAATAAAATACACATTCCTAAGTTTGCTCTTTAATTCCTTCACAGTTTGGCTTCAGTCTACCTTTCCAGGCTTATTTCATGATTCCCCTTCATGAATTTTATTTTCCTCCCAAGCTAACCTGACTTAGCCCATGCCCCATCTCTGTATCTTTGCAGTCTCAAATGCCTGAGATGCTTTTCTTTCTCAGAATGTCTGGCTTCCTTCATGGTTCTGCTTAAGAGGGAATTCCTCTGGGAAACATTAGTTGTTAAGAGTTTCTCTTCATCCCTGAAATAATGTATGTACTTTTGTCTATCTGCTGTATTCCTCTCCCACCTCTGCTCTTATAATATAGGCTCTTTGAGGGTATGGGCTATTTCATTTTTTAAATTTGTATCCCCAGCACCTAGCAGGATACCTTGCACATAGTATGACCTCTATAAATACTTATTGCATTGGTGTGGTTCCTGACTGTACACTGAAACTACTCTCACAAAATTTACAAATGATCTCTTGCTAAATCCCAAAGCCTTTTCTCAGATCCCATCCTTCTGGACTTTTCTGTTGCATTCTATATTCCCTTCCAAATACGCTTTTTATCTGAGGATTGTCATGGTACTTCTTTCCCCTATTTTTCCTTCTTCTAGTCCGATCACTTTTTTCTTAGTTTTCTTTGCTATACCATCATCTACATCGTATCCTGTTGTGTATGAGTGTGCCCTAGAGCTTAGTCCTTAGTTCTAGCTACTCTTCTCTTCTCTCTTATACTTTTCCTTGTAGTAGATCTCATTATCTGTCAGGAGTTTAAGCTGAATTAAAATTTCTATGCAACTAACACTAAAATCTACATGTCTCCCTCATTTTTTTTTTGAACTCCTATCTGGCACTTTCAATTGCCTTTTGGACATCTACAACTAGATGTTTGATAGTTATCTAAAATTCAATTTGTCCAAAACAGAATCCACTACCTTTTGCTCAAAATCCACTCTACTTTCTCATTTCATTATTTTTGTCAAGGATACCTCCCTCTTTCTAGTTACTCAGGTTCAAAAACTTGGAGTCATCTTACATTCTTCTAGAAGAAGCTTGGTGGTAGAGTGATAGACTTGAAGTTAAGGCTTGAGTTGGAATCTTTTTTACTATTATTTTCATTAGCTGTATGACCGTGGCAAAGTGTCTTAACCTCTCTCTGACTAAGATTTCTCATATGTAAAAGGGTGAAGGAGATGATAATAAATGGGGCCTACTTCCCAGGGTTGTTGTGAGGACTGAATAAAATAATTTAGTTAGTCAATTAGCATTTATTAATCATGTCAGGCTCTGTGCCAAGCACTGAGGATGCAAAGAAAGGCAAAAAACAAAACAAAACAAAATCAGCTCCTGCCTTCAAGGAGCTCACCATCTAATGGAACATGACCTTTGTAGAAACAAGGTATATATACTAGATATATTGGGGGTCATCTTGGAGGGAGGGAACTAAAGTTCAAGAGGACTGAGAAAGGCTTCCTGTAGAAAGGTGGGACTTTAGCTGAGACTTACTTTAAGGAATCCAGGAGGCAGAGAAGACATAGAAGAGAGTTCCAGGCATTAGAGACTACCAGGGAAAAGGCATAGAGCTGGGAGACTGGAGTGTTGTGACTGAGGAGTAGCAAGGAGACCAGAGTCACAGATCACAGAACACATGAATAAGGGAAATACGCTATACGCTATATAGTTTGGAAAGGTAGGAGGAAACCAGATTATAAACAGCTTTAAAAGTCAAATGGGATTTTATATTTGAATCTGGAGGTAATAGGGAACCACTGGATTTTACTGAATGGTGGTGGTAGGGGAACAGCAGTGGTATGGTCAGACCTGCTCTTTATGAAGATCTCTTTGATAGCTAAGTGGAGGATGGACTGAAATCAGGGAGATCAACCAGATTCTGGCAAAGCAGACTAGGTGTGAGATGAAAAGGGCTTGCACCATGGTGGTAGCAGTATCAAAGGAGAGAATAGGGAAGATGTTGGGAAGGTAAAAAATTGACAGGATTTGGCAACTGATTATATATATACATACATATATACATACACACACACACACACACACACACACACACACATATATATAAGAGACAGAGAGAGAGGCATAGATAGAGACAGAGAGAGACACCGGGATGGGGGGACAGGTAGGGAGAGAATCAAAGATGACCCCTCATTGGGAGCCTGGGTAATTGAAAGGGTGGCAGTACCCTCAATAGTAATAGGGAAGTTGGGAAAGGGGCAAGTTTGGGGTAAAGGATGATGATTTCAGTTTTGAACAGATTGAATTTAATATATCTTTGGGATCTCTAAGATGTCTAATAGACAGTTGGAGATGTGAAGCTGGAGATTGGGGGGGAAGTTAGGAATGGTAAATGCATATGAGAATCATTCACACAGAGATGATAATTGAATCCCTGGGAACTGATGAACTTGCTAGATGAAGTGGTATAGGGGGAGAAGAGAAGTACCAGGACAGAGATTTGGGGGATATCCACAGTTAGTAGGTGTGATCTGGAGGAAGATCCAGCAAAGGTGACTGAGAAAGAATAGTTAGGTAGGTGGGGAAGTAGGACATAACCATTTCATGAAACTCGAGAAAGAAGTGAATACCAGGAAGAGGGTGATCAATGTCCAATGTTGCAGGGAGGTGGATAATAACATCAACCATCATCATACTAACTAGCCTTTATATAGTACTTACTACATGCTAGACACTGCGAAATGCTTTATGAATATTATCTCACCATAAAAGGGAAAATAATTTATTTGTACTAAAATACTTATAGCAACTCTTTTTTGTGTGATGACTAAGCATTGAAATTGAGAGGATACCCATCATTTGGAGAATGGCTGAGCCAGTTTGGTATGTAATTGCAATGGAATATTATTGTACTATAAGACAAGACAAACAGGATGATTTCAGAAAAACCTGGAAAGACTTACATGAACTGATGCACAGTGAAGTGAGCAGAACCAGAAGAACATTATACACAGTAACAGAAATATTGTAAGATGGCAACTGTGAATGACAGCTGTTCTCTGCAGTACAATGATCCAAGACAACTCCAAAGGACTTGTGATGAAAAATACTGTCTACATCCAGAGAAAGAACTGATACCATCTCAATGCAAATTGAAGTGTACTATTATTCACTTTCTTCTCTTCTTTCTTTCTTTCCTTTTCTTTTGTTTTTTTTTCTACAAAAGGGCTAATATAGAAATGTTTTACATGATTACACATGTATAACCTATGTCAGATTGCTTACTCTCTCAGAGAGAGGGGGGAAGAAAGGGAGGGAACAATCGAATTTGGAACTCTAACCAACACATGTTAAAATTGTTTTTACATGTAATTGGGGAAAATAAAATATTAAAAAACCCAAACCCTCCACTATTACTTCACATGATTGCTATAACAATCCTAGGAGGTAGGTGCTATTATTATCCCCATTTTACAGTTGAGGAAATTGAGGCAGATAAAGGTTAGGTGACATGTCCAGGATGGCATAGCTGAATAGTCTGACTCTAGGCCCAACACTAGAGGTCCAGAAGAATGATTGAGAAAAGACTGCTAGTTTTGGAAACTAAGCTGTCACTGGTTACTTTAGAGAGAGTAGTTTCAGTTGAATGATGAGGTCAGAAACCTAACAGCAGAGAATGAGAGAAAAGGAAGAGGAGGCACTGATTGTAGGTGTCTTGTTCAAGGAATTGAACCATTAAAGGAAAGAGAGATACAGCATGAGAGGACACCTAGCAGGGATGGCTCAAGCAAATTAGCCCTTGCCTCACTTTTAACCCTAAACACTGTCAACTTTTTAAACTTTTTTGAAATCAGCCACTGCTAAAAAATTTGCCCAGATCTTTTAGGATAGTGAAAAGAAAACAGGTTTGTTAGCAAAAAGGATGACAGTATCAAATTCTAGGTTGCAGGGAACAGGATTATATCAGTATGTCAAAACAATAATTTAATATCAAATATATCAAACCACAACATTCCCATTTCTAACCCTCCACTTTACCCCATTTGATCCTTCTCAGACTACTGGAGCTGAGTTCCACATCATGGGACTGAAGGAAAACAGGCAAGAATTTTTGCCTTCCATATGAGAGGGTGATATCTTGATCACTCACCACAGCAAATCCACTAACACTTGCCATCCCCAGAAATCCCTCTGTCCTTGTGGGATAGGGTAGTGGGCACCAAGCCAGCAAACTTTGTCCTCTGCCGGGCTCATACTTCAGGATTATGTTCTGGTTATCTATCCCCCCACTTATCTTTCACCACCCCGCCCTTCCCCAGGGGCTTGGCCTCTGTACCACTGCAGGTTAGAAAAGCCTGGGGGTCCCTGGTCTATTACTGTAGACTCAGAATTGGAGAGCAGTTCTCAATAATACTCCACATCTTTTCCCATACCTGTCTTCCCCATCTCCCTTTTTGGTGTTCTCTATACTCTCTTGGTTTTACTATTTGTTTCCCCTGTCACGTCTACTTCAGTCAATCAATCTAGGCTGTTCTGACACTGAAGTCAACCAGAAATGACCTTGTTCCATTAGTCTCCAAGAGTCTGAAATTACAGGGACATGTTTCAAAGAATATGTAGCCTACATCTTGCCCCTCATCCCTGTGCAAATTCTATGTGGTACACCATGAAATCTATAACCAGACACTATAAGCATACAGAAATTAGCATGTAACCTACACACAGGTAATCAACCTAACTACATAGTACTATGCACATGTAAATACAAGTAGAAAGCATGTGCCATCCATATTAGATTTGTATGTAGCAAGTAGATGAACATGCAGAAGCAGTGTATATCAAATAAAAAGCTATAGTGAATATGCAACAAAATTTGACACTATTGGCTTACTCATAAATGTGGTGTCATGGAAAGAAATTTAGCTCTGGAGTCAGGACATGGTTCATATCTCACCTCTGATACTAACCGTATGATTCTGGGAAAGTCACTTTTTTTGGGGAGAGAGGTCTCAGTTTCCTTATTTCCAAGTTGAAAGGATTTAACTAGCTGGCTCCTGATGGTCCTTCCAGCTCTTTATCTATGATGAAGATCTATTATCTTACATTCCCATATGCAATGTCATGTTTTCTCTGTAGCATATGAAACAGAATATCACATATGAGGCTAGGGATGGAGGTTCCTTGTTGTCATCATTTCCCCTTTCAAACTTTTACTCCTTTTTCTCTTCCTTTCTCTGTCTTCTCTCTTTCCTTGGGCACTTTAATCTTGATCAATCAATCTGGGTTTCACTGATACGGAAGCCAATGAGAATTGTCTTAGTGCAGGAAGGAAGGAATAGCAATGAGAGATTCTGGGTCCTGATCTTAGTATACCCATTTCCTATGTTAACAGGCTCTGAACTCTTCTACCTCCATACTTTTGTTCATGTTCCTATTTGGAATACTTTCCTTTCCCTTGCTCTTTCTTCTTGAGGAGGTCCCAAATCCATACCAATGCTGCCCTTTCCCAGAGTCTTTCTTTTCTGACTGGTTAGAAATCACGATCCTCTTAGATCTTTTGTCACTATTTTGCATTTCTACTATGTAATATCTTCATCATATACTAGTGTGTATTATAGTTATGTTTCTTGGTGTCTTATCTCATTAAGATATTATAGTCTCCTTGAGACCAGTGATCAAGCTTCTTATCTTCTTCATCATGTAGTACCATCATCTATACTATGTAAGTGCCTAGTTTAAAAAAACTTAAATAAGATTAGAGTGATAAATATTTATTTTTAAATGGATCACATAGTCACTATCAGTTCTAGAACTTGAATTCTTATTCTTGTGTGAGTCCTAAAACTTGAGAAAACAGTATGTGCTTTCATATTGAGCTAATGTGTTGATGTGTTTTGGCCTTCTACACCCTTCTGGAGTGACCCTACAATCCCTTGAGATGGTCCAAGACAGGGCTATGACATTCCTGCCATATTTTATTTGGAGACCTTCACTACCACAGGATTTGGGGCTATCACCAGGGAGTCCCTAGCACAAGTTTCCTGTTAAGACTTGGAATTTTTGTTGCCTTTGAAAGGACAAAGAAAATGGGAAATTGGTTCTGTGGGAGATTGAGAGGCACAGTCTCATAGATCAAAAGCTAGAAAGAATTTCAGAGGCTATCTAATACATCTCTTTCTTCTTGTAAACATGGAAACTGAAGCTTAGGAAACTTAAATAA
Source organism: Notamacropus eugenii (assembly GCF_028372415.1). NCBI lineage: Eukaryota > Metazoa > Chordata > Mammalia > Diprotodontia > Macropodidae > Notamacropus > Notamacropus eugenii. The sequence goes on from NC_092877.1 coordinate 332,511,224, forward strand.
CTCCAGAGATCATAGAAGTGAAGAACAGGAATTAAATCTAGGTATTATGTTCCTAGAGCTAGGGATCAATCTACTCCTTCATTTGGCCTTCCCTAGAAGTAGAGAAAGAATTTTGCATTATATTGGGAACTGTTACATTTCACTGAGGATTCACCAGGCTATATTACTAGAAGAATGATCTTCTCTCCATTTAGGCACTAAAAATGACTTCTTGCCCCTCGAAGGCCTTCAGAGTGAGGGGTTGCAGAGTTCTTGCTCAAGTGTGCAGTGATCTCTAATGGCAAAGCAATTTTATGAGAGCTAACAATAACCCAAGGGGAGAGGACCCCTTGCCAAAGGGACATCAGAGGCAGTGTGACCAAAATAAGCTAAGGTGCTGAAATTGGAATCTGCAAGGCTTGTTAAAGTCCCGTCTCTGCTACCCTATAGGATCTTTGCTACTATGGGACAATAGATTTAGTGCTGGAAGGGGACCTAGTCCAGCCCCCTCATTTTACAAATTATGAAACTAAACCTGAGGGAGATTAAGTGATTTGCACCAGATTATACAGGTAATAAACAGGAGGCACGGTTTCAACTCAGGTCTTCTTTCCACTGTACAGAACTGTTGCTTAGTAGACTGGTGACCATGAGCAAGTAAATGAACCTCTTTGGGTCTCTCCTCACCCATAAGATGCAGATAATAACACCTGTAGAACCTGTTTTAAGGGTGGGCTTGGAGGACACCATGGTTATAAAGTACTTCATCAACCTTAAGGCTCCTCATAAGTGTCAGTTATCATGAAGTCTCCCTCTGACATGATCCTATGCTTAGTCCATTAGTCATCAACACTCCTCTTTTTTTTAAATTGAAGCTAAATTGAAGTTTAATTTTGTTTAAATTTTTAAAAAAACCTTTTTTAAATCACATTTTGGTAAAAGCTATCCTTTAATTCATTCTATTAGGTTCCAGTTATGCACAAGCCACTGTGCTAAGTCTTGTGGAAACAAAGATGAAACAAAAAGAACCCCTGACCTAAAGGAGCTTATGGTCTATTGGGAAGATACAACATATTGTATACTAACAACATAATAATTTGAATAATGGGATAGTGTTAACACCTAGGGAGCTCAGGAAATCCTTCCCATAGGAAGGTGACACTTGAAGTGATATTACAAGAAAGCCAAGGATCCTGAGAGGCAAAAGAGGACAGGTATACACCCCAGGCATGGACTCAGCCTGTGCAAAGTTGAGGAACCAGGAGATAACATGTACCAGGAGTGGGGGTATCGCACAACATAAACATGAAGCACAGCATAGACATTGGATTCAGAGTTAGGAAAACCTAGAATGAGTTCCTACCTCAGACATTAACTAGCTACGGGGCCTTGGTCAAGTAACTTAACCTTGATATCTCAGGTCTTCAGTTTCCTCATCTGTAAAATAAAGGGTTTGTATACAAAGTTCCCAAGGTCTCTTCCAGTTCTAAAATCTATGACCTAGAGGCAATAATTGTGCACTGTCTGAAAAGACAACCTGGAGCCAGATTGGATTTGTCCTGAATGCCTAAGAGAGGAGTTCCTGTTTGTTTGTTTTCCGTGGGAGGTCATAGCGAACCCCTGAAGTTTCTTTTTTTAACATTTTATTTTTAATTTATGGAATAAAGGAAGCATTTCCCTAACATAGTACAATACAAAAGATGAGGTAAGCTTCAGTTTGGCTTCTTGATGGAGGGTGGATTGGGAAGGGAGAAAACTGGGAGTGGGGAGATCAACTCAGAAATATTTTGAGATAAAATATTATAACTAACATCCATTGTGATCTTGCCCAGTTTCAACCATGACAATGTCAGTTCTAATACTAGAAGACTTTCTTTCTTCTTCTGGGTATCTTTAGAACACACTTGCAGACAATGCTGCTTTAATACTCCCTTATAAATGTCCTATTCACATGCTACCTCTTTCTTACCCACTAATAATAGGTAGAGGTCAGTCTCATCAATCATGCTATACAACATTAAACGAGAGAAAATACTCCAACTTTGGAAATAGTTGGGAATAAAAGGAATTCCGTCATTCTGGGGATTCACGGAGAATGCTGTTGTCTTTTTGAAAGTTGTTCCCTAACACATTTTTAAAAAATAAATAGAACATTCATTTTTTCTGTTCCTTTCACATGAAGAAAACATAGCTTTGTCTAAACCCCGTCCCCCCAAACAGCCCACAATGACTGTTAACTATGGCGCAAGATGAAAATGTCATGGAGCTGAAAAGATTTTCAACATCAAAACTGACCTACTAAGAAAATAGTGAAGCCTTTTTGGAAGGGAAATGAGGGGAGTTCTTGAGAAAATCCTATCTACCTTTCCAGTTATTTAAAATAAAATCCATGGATTTATAATAAAAATGTTTGAAAACTGATTTTAGTATTAATAATTACATCATAAACAGGTTTTCTTTAAAATTAGCAGATTTGGAGAAAGATATCTTAGGGTTTAAGAGATGAAATGGAATCATTTCTTTTTGTTCTGATTTGGTTTTGTGAATTTATCTGAACAGGCAAATTCCAGGAAGGAACTCTCCTTTTACCATTGCAAATCCAATACCTGCTCTTGAACATAGATTCTTAGAGAATGCTCAAGATCCTGAAAAATTGCCCGTAGTCCCAGGATGTACCAAGGGCATGACTTTGAACCCAGATTCAGCCATGCGACAACCTCATTATCTACTCTCCCAAGGCTCTCAAAGGCATTTTATAATAATAATAACACACTTTTAAAATCCTTCTTTTTATTGAGTTTTGTTGTGCATTTTACATACCTTGCCTCAATTGACCCTTATAACAGCTCTCTGAGGTATGTACTATTACTCTCATTTTACAGGTGAGGAAGCTGAGGCTAAGTGGCTTGCTCAGGGTCATACAGATAGTAAAGGTCAGGGCTGCCATTCATCCAAGTGTCCTTTTGATTAAAACATGAAACAAAGCAAATAAGGAGGGAGGGAATCAAATAAGTTCTCTCTACCCTTATGTCCCATTATGTACAGGGACATAAATCAACTATCAATCCAGGGAAGTGAAATTTAATATCTTTTAACCATTCTATACCAAAGATTTTTAACTTGGCATCCATGAACTTATTTTTAAAAATGATAACTGTATTCCGATTAAATAAATTTTCTTCATAGTCCTACATATTTTATTGTATTAATTTAATAACATTGCTCTGTAAAGGGGTCCATGATTTTTCACCAATCTGCCAAAGAGGTCTATGCTTCAAAAATGGTTAAGAATTCCTGCTTTAGTCCCAGGAAGTCACAGTCACCTTTCAGTTCACTGTCCAAGAGGTGGAAGCTTAAAGTGTGGTGTTATCTGCTTTTTGAAGTTTTTCTTAGATCCCCTTGAAGGCGAGGTTGGGAAACAGTGATAGCCTTCATCACAACTTTCCATTAATTAGCCAATAAGAAGCCCTCATGAGTCCAATGGGAAACTGGACTCTGGGATTCCATGAGTAGTACCCCTACATGGTCATCTCTCTCTCTACCCTAGTCCCAAGTCCATGTCTTGCCAGACTCCTCATCCTGCTTGACCCCTCTCCTATGCTTCTGCTGTACTACATTCTAAATTTCCTAACTCACAGAGTATCCTTATTTGAATATTAGCACGGTGATGTTAGCATATTGTGTATTCATGCACCGTCTTCTGGGGAATGCTTTCTTGGTCCTCAGCATTGTCTCCCAATATTTATAATAATTATTATATTATCTGGAAGAGGTTTCCCTCAAAAGCAATGCTGTTAAGTTTTGTTTAGACTAACTAGGGTTAACCTATTCCTTAGTATTTGTTGTTGTTTGCTGTTTGTCTTTCATTCTGGAAAAGGATCATAACATCAGGAAGGTGATGCCATGACTTGCAAGTGAATTGGATTTAAGTGAGGGAAGGCTGTACGAAGACACCAACCTCACTTTATCCTCTGGACCCATCTGGGTCCAGTGACAAGATATAGGTCAGGACAACTGGAGATGATGCAGGATTCAGTGGGAGACTTTGGCCTTTTTAAGCTAAGGTCTTTACTAGGTCTCAGTATGACTGGAGCAATTTCCAGTCAGTGATTAAGGCTAGGTAAGAAATGAGGCAGAGAATGACCTCAGCCATAAAAGCTTTGTTGATCAAAAAATGAAAATGCAAAAGCAGGATATACAAATGAAATGTTATATTTGAATCAAAGGAGCATTACTATTGAATACGCCAGCACACATATGGTTTCCAATCTTGGCAAGATTTATACTGAGAGTGCCAATTAAGTCAAGTATACACTTGGATTTGGAATGAAACCATTAAATTGTTTAGAATAGGCTGATTAACTGCCTGGTCTCCCAGGCAATTTCAAGTTTGATCCACATTGAACTGTTAGTCTTTACTTTGGAGTCAGCCACTGGCAGCACTAACAAGGACCATGTAAGGATGCTAGAAGTCAGTGTTGGCATGTCCTGAATAGCTCATGATTTCTCTCAGCACGGCATCTGTCACAACTGAGTATTATACACGTTAGAAAGCTTTGTAACTCATACCCTAATATAGCACTTGACTTTAGTCAGCAGAGAATTCAAGTCCATGTGGCCATAATGACACAGCTTATATGTCTCCAGGGGTTTCCATTGGTAGTCAAACTGGCACCAATGAAAGTTACAGTTCTCCCTCTACCACAGTTCCATCCCCACCCCCAGCATAAGCAGTCAGCTTAGAACTTTCTGTCGGCATCTTACAGTGGTCATAATTCATTCCAGGGAAATGATGGGACTCATAGCAGTAGAACTGTGTCCTTGAATGACTGTTTTTCATCAGAAATTTGAACAGAGGACAAAGAAGCATTAAAGCCAGAGGAAAGACAGAAACATCTAAAATAATTTGCCAAAGAAGGACAAAATAATTCTTTTTTCCCCCAAAGTCTTTATTGAAATGGTTTTTGTCTTTAAATTTCAAAATTTCCCTCATAGTTCATTAAGCTAATCTAAAACTTTAGGCTAACAATTATTAATGTTACTTTTAAGAATAAATAGGAGAGAACTGGGAAGATTTTTAGTTCAACGAATAAGCATTTGTTTTATGTTTAAGTTTTGGGTCCCAGATGTAATCTATCAGATATTTGAGAGAACTGAAATAAATGTTCTTAGGCATTTTTTATCAAAAATTTGTTGAGTTCACAGAATTCTAATTCAACAATTCAAGAAACACTTATTTTAAAAGTAATTATTGATATATCTTTCTTTAAATTATTTTTATTTCTGAATGTATCCTTCCCTTCCTCCTACCCATAAAAACCATCACTATTGAAAGAAGATTAAAAAAAAAAAAGACAGAGGAAAAAAAGAGCAATTCAACAAAGCTGACTAGCATAATAGGTTAGCCTGGTGATAACACAGTATTCCATAACTAGTACATCACCCCTGCCAAGCAGGGAGGGAGGTATATTTTCTCAATTCTTTTTTGGGGCCAAGTTTCAATATCCATTTACTAAGCACCTACAATTGCCAGGTGTTGGGAATTAAAAAGCAGCAAAAACAAACTGTCCCTGATCTCAAAATCACTTAACATTCTACTGGGGAAAACAGTAAATATTCAGACATATGGATAGAGAATATGTTCAAATTAAATACAAAATCATGTTTAGGGTGACTAAAGAAGAATGTTAATAACTGGGGGTGAACAGGAAAGTTCTTGTGTAGGGGTGGACACAAACTGAGTCTCATCCTACAAGAGAAACTTCACAGAGTGCGATATATTGGAAAGAAAGCTACAATTGGTTGGGATCAGGCTACTGGGTTCAATCCCTAGCTTGATGGATGGATATACAGCTGATTTGCCCAATGGAGAAATGTTCTCAGGCCAATCTCACCTTCATGCCTTATTTCCTCACCGTTCCTAATGACAGTCTTTGATTCAGAGAGAAGGTATCATGGAAGAAGAGAAAGATTGGAAAAAAGAGCCTGCAATTGGGCTTGCAACACAATTTTGCTTGGGGTTGCTTCTTCATGGAAAGAATTACTTAGGAGACCCAATAATGTTTTAGACAGTCTTATTTCCATACAGTTTATTTCCATTTTATGTGCTCTGGGGATTTTTCAGATAGTTTCCTCTGCCTTGGGAACAAAATGTTAGAAAAGTAAAGACTGTGGCATTTGGTGTGAAGGAAAACTACCGTGTTACAGAGACTCTTTGGGAAAGGTCACTGATGCTAGGATGATTAGGAGAAGAATTTTGAGATAATTGCTATTCACTGTTCCAAATTTAGAATTTGAGTCTTAGCCTTGAAAGGACATAGTTGGCATGGTTGTTCCAATATCTTCTATGTGAGAGGAGAGAACATAGTTTGACTATATTTCTAAAAGCATGGCTTTTCTGAGCGAGAGCATTTCCTATGATCACTTTATAATTTTCAAATATAAGTCACATGGGGCACAGAACCACATTTCTAGTTCTGATATGACTCTGGAAATTAATCTGAGGCCCTAGATATCTAGATTATAGAATCACAGAATTTTAGAGTCAGAAAGAGTGTCAGAGGGCATTCAGATAAAGCCAACCCAGACTTGGAAATAGATTCCCTCTACAACATAGCCATCAAGTGATCATCCAGTCTTTGACTGAAAACCACCAGTGATAAGGAACCCACCTTTAATGGGAAAGAAGATTTTCCTTAAACTTGCCCACATTGTTCTGAGTTTTGTCCTTTTGAACCAAAAAGAATAATCCCTTTTCCACGCAGCAATACTTCAAATGCTTGGAGAGAACTATGTTCTTCCTTTAAAAAAAATGTTTTCTCCAGGATAAAAATGCCTTATTCTTTTGGCCAATCATATAGCTTTTTTGGTTGTTTACAGAGGTGGTATGGCAAAGCAGAGAGGAAGGCAACCTTGGAAACAGGAAAACCTGGGTTCACAGGACAAGTGACTTAAAGTTTTGGTGCCCAAGGTAACTGTCTATCACTAGAAGTTACAGATGATTTTACAGAACTAATTTGCTCAAGGGGGCTTTTTGATCAGAATTTCTCTTCACTGATGAAAACATAGGTCTAAATCTTCCCTTTCTCTTATCCCAATAATAAAGAATTGAATTAAGTCCTAAAATGTTAAAGAGGCTTCTCAGTAAGGTCCATGGCCTAGCAATCCACACAATAAAAACCAACTGGATAAAAAATTCATATTATAATAGCTGATATGTTTGCAGTGCTTTAAGTTTTCCAATGTTACATACGTTATCCCATATAAGTCTAAAAGCAATCTCTGAATTAGTTGTTACAAATGTCATTATACCCATTTTGCAGATAAGAAAATTGAGTCTTAGAAAAGTTAAATGACTTATTCATGATCAAAGAGCTGACAATTGTCAGAAATGGGAATTGAACCTAGAACCTCCTCACTCTAAGAGTGATGTTCCATCTACAATCTTTCTAATGATCTAGGACGTTAGATTCAATGCTCTACTATTGATCAGGCTAGAAGATGGCTCCATTTTCTTAGTAATATTTTTTGTAAGCTGGGAGAATTTTTCCAGTTGTTTCTCCTAGGAAAAGACAAGTTGCAGAAGACAATCGGCAGCAGCACAGGTGAGCAAGCAGCTTCCTTAAATTAGAAATATGAAATTAATTTTCCAAACAATCCGTTCTTCAAAATTTAACAGAGTTTCTGTTTTTTCTGTGATGGTTCATTCTTCTTGTTCTTCACTGTTGATATGCAAAAACTGACCAAATGTTGACATTCTTGCAAGATAGGAACTCATAATACCACTTGAAGAGAGCAGTTAAGTAAAACAGCACATTTTATTCAATCTCAATTGACTCAGCTAAAAGAGGCCTATTTTTGTTTAACATTTTCTATTTCTATTTCAAATTACTTTAAAATTTATCTAAAGGAATAACATTTTGTATGTATATACAAAAAGTTAATTAGGAAAAAAAACTGGCCAGCCTTATTAACCTAGCTTTTTTTAGTCTCTTTTTCTAGTACACTTTTCATTATTATGAAAGCCTATAAAGTACTCTGTATTCCTTAAGATACTACATAAAGGCCAGCTACAGCTATCGCTATAACATGTTTAACTAGATTCTACATAGAGTAATGAGGATCGTGATTTCATCAATCTGAGAAACTCCTAGCAGTGGAACTCATCTCCAGGCACAAATCTCTGCTACTTATGATGACTCAGTGGATAAGTCCTGAAGAGCTGTCTGAGGTGCTAAGAGGTTCAAAGATTTGCTTAGAGAATCACATTAGTTAATGTGTTGAAGGCAGAATTTTAATCCTGCTTTGCCCCATCACCTCTTCTATATGTAACAATGCATAATAATTAATACAAAATGTCATGGAAAATAGTAACAGAATCCAATAGAATGGAATTTTGTAATTTTAGGAATTGAAGAACCGTTTTATCTCATTTTGCAATATAAAAATCGAAGCATTGAAAAGATGTAAATCTCTCTAGTACTGGCCCTTTTGTAGATTTGAAACGTAGCAAATTTTAGATTTCCTAGAGTGCATTCAGTCCTTGAAGATAAATGAGGACAAACTAGCTGAGCTTTTTACCTGATTAGATCGGATTAAGGTGGGGCCTGGGGAATTTGTGTGAGGCTATTCCAGCTCTTTCAAATGGGACTCATAGGACCATAGAGTTAGAGCTTGAAAGGACCCTAGAGGCCATCTCATCCAACCCTCTCATTTTACAGATGAGAAAACTGAGGCACAGAATGGTTAAATGATTTGTCACATAAGAAGTGAATGTCTGAGCTTAGATTTGAACCGTTTTGTTCCTAATTCTAATTCTGAAACTCTATCAATTGCATCATGTTGCCTCTCAAGAAATTTCTTGCCTTTTTTTATCAGAATTCTCTACAAGCTCTGGACTTATTCTCCCAACCCCCACTCAGACTGTAAGGTCAGGTGCTCAGATCTTGGCTAATTCTTATCTCTTCAGAATCTGAAGGGTTGGGGATATTGTTCTATTGCTACATAGCTCACTGGGGTCTGTTAGGTGGTACAGTGGATAGAGCAATGGTCCTGGAGCCAGGAAGTTGAGTTCAAATTCGGCCTCCGACACTTATTAGCTGTGTGACCCTAGGCAAGTCACTTAACACTGTTTGCTTCAGTTTCCTCAACTTTAAAATGAGTTGGAGAAAGAAATGGCAAACTACTCCACTATCTTTGCCAAGAAAATATCAAATGGGATCATGAAGAGTCAGACATGACTCAAATGACTGAACGATAATATAACTGATTGTTCACATTGGGGTACTTCTTACCATGATTATCATTTGATATTAATAAATCAGTCAGCTTTGGAAATATGGTACAGTTACCAGTTTGGTGGTATAACTGGAAGCTAGATGGCCCAGTGAATAGAGCCCTGGGCTTGGAGTTAGGAAGACCTGAGTTCAAATCTGGCTTCAGACGTTTATTAGCTATGTGACCCTGGGCAAATTGTTTGAAAAATAATTGAATCCGATAAATGAATTAGGACTTAATATGTTGACACAACATTTAGTATGGTGGGAATAATTGTCTAGGGCTGGCTCCATCTTTTCACTCTCAAAGTAGGCTTTCTTATTTCATAAGAGCAATAGTGAGCAGCACAGAATTTTATCCACCACTTGATGAAGATCTGTCCACAATTATTTGAATGCATCTCAATTTTATCCTGAATTTCCACTGTCGAAGTTTCTGTGAAAGACTTAATGAAACAGCCTCCATTATTATAACCAATTCTGCCCATTATATTAAAGGAACACATGCAGAACATTTGCCTTAAAGCCTATGATGGTCTTAGCTCCATCTGTGGTGAAACTCAATGAACCAGCCTTCCTTAGCTTTGATCTCTTCCATTTCTATACCATGGGTATACTGTAGATGGTCTTGGATATTCTGGCAGATAACCCCTGACTTGTAATTTAAAAATATGTATGTAGAAAGACTCATGTTGTCGAGAGTAAGTCTCTGCTCTACCACAATTAGAATATGGTTTCAGTTTGAGGTGTCACATTTTCAGAAGGGCATGATAAGTGAATGAAGGACATACAAAAGAAGCTGACTAGGATGATAACGAGACTGGAAACCATGGCAGACAAAGATCAGTTGGAGGAATGGGGATATAGTGTGGAGAAATCGCTAGGTATGCATCATTGTCATCTTCAAGTATTCAAAGAACTGTCCTGTAGGAAGGGTGTTCAGCTTGTTCTAGTAAGGACTTTAGGAGGCAACTCTGGGTAAACGATGGAATCTCCAAAGCAATACATTTAGGCTTGACTGAAGGAAAACAAGCAACCCGACTTCCAAACAATTAGATCTGTTCAGAAGTGGTAATGGGCTCAGGTCTGCCTGGGGTGGTACTGGGTTTGTCTTCATTAGAAGTTTTCAGTCTGAGCCTGAATATTTATTGGGGAGGTTTTGCAGGAGATTTTGTATTCAGACATTGGTGGACTCCAATAACTGCTGAGGTCCCTTCCAATTCTGAGAGACTGGGACTGTCCTGAAATTTGTTATTTTCTATTCAGAGTTCCAGAATAATCCATGATTGTAGGAGAGATTTTGATGGGGTTTGGTTTTCTGAAAATTTAGAGCTGGAGGGGACTCTAGTAGTCATGTAATTCAAATACTCCATTTATCAGAAGAAGAACCTGAGGTTCATAGAAGTGAAACTTCTTCACCGAAGACCACATATTTAATGGCAGAGCCTGTACTAGTCTAGCCTTAGTTACCTCATGCCAAATCTCACACTTATTCCATTACCCCACATTACCTCCTTTTCAAGCCACTTTATACGTAATTATACCTATATATTCCTAGGAGTGACCATTTGGTGAATCCATTCTATGATTTGGAGTTGCCTCAGTTGCTTTATTTCTACTTTTACTTTCTCCACATTTATATACAAGCTAAATTCATGAACAAGGAAGTTGGCATCTTGTTAATTAGTGACATGGTTATTTCACTCTTGTATTAATAATTATTAATTAATTAATTATTGAATCAGGACCAAGGCTTTTCTCTTTTTCTACTTCCATATCCAGAAATCAACCAGTGTGGGAAATCTCTTTCAAAGATTTACCCAGATACAACGGCTGAGATCTAATCAAAGACAGTAAAGGAAATTCTAAGTTTAGGCTAATGTACACATTCCTGCTCATTACGTTTGCTTTGACAGGTCTGGGAAAATGTGGATCCTTGCTTTTGTCAGATAGGTGATATGGAAATTGATGTCTTTTGACATGGGCTTCAAGTCACAAACCCCAAGACCCTCATCATAATATAGACCACCTCCCATTATTATATTCATTTGCTCATTAATTGTTAACCAGATAACCATCCTCAGGAATACCTACTCTTCCAAGAGCATATAATCTGTGAGTTCATCACCATGAGGGGTCTTTGGTCTAAGAGAGATGACCAAATGACCATCTTTTTATTCATAAACATGCTAGCTTTATTAACAAAATTATTATATGGCTGAGAATCTATGTCTCTCAAACTTTTTAATGTCACACTTGATAGTACAATACATCTTGTTTCATTTCTAACTTCCTGGGCAGGGGTGGTAATTGTGGTGGTGGGTTTTGTAACTGTTTACTATCTCTCCCTCTGTCTATGTGCATGTATGTATGTGTATGTATGTATACATATACGTATGCACCCCTCTTGTCTACATACATACACATATAAATACATACACATACACACATATAAACAAATATGTATGCAGATATATATATGTATATGTATATATATATATATATATAAATATATCTTCTAGTTACATCGTTGCAAGTCTTGGTTATGTCATTTGAGTCTTACCTATTAGATAGTTGTTTTCTCCAAATGATCCTCACCAGACTTCAGGCAAACGTAACTTTCTGTGCTAACTCAACCCTAGTACACGGTCTGTCAGATTTATTCAAAACACAGCTTCTTGGGTGATCAGCATGGCCTACAGGACTGTTACCAACATGGAATTAATAAGACTCACTCATCTCCGGGTTATTACTGTCTTTGATCTAGCACTGCCTTTCCATATTTTCCTTTCCTGTAGGGACCTGTGCATCATCAGGATTCCAAGGCACTGACTTATTTATATCCAAATCTCACAAACAAATAGAAATGACTCCAGTTCATGCTGAGTCTGTCCCCAACCTCCTGCTCTTTTCATGCCTCCACTGTTTATCCCCTCTGGCTATTTTCTCTACTATTTCCCATTACCACATTTTTCTTTCTCTGGCTTTCTTGCTTAGTGGAGGCTTTTATGTCAGTTTTCCCCCCTCTTTCTGTCTGTGGGGAACTCAAACGGTCCTGATGGCATTAGTGATGCCCTGATTGCTAGATACTCCCTGACCACCATGAGATCCTGACACAGTCCTGTGGAGTCCCCATATTAACCTTTCTAGGCAAAACCATTCTGATCTCTTTCTGTTCCTCAATGAGGCACTACAAGGAACTGAATTCCGTCTGAGAAGGCACTATTGCTTTTTCGTTGAACATCATGGCGGGAGTTGCTTTTTGTGGAAAGGGACAGCGGGAGCCAGGCTATTATATAATGTGAGGCTGAGAGGCTTGTCTGTAGGGGAAGGTTTCCCATGATAGCAATTTTTCTTTCCTTGTCTCTCCTGATTTCAGGCTTTTGCTGGTATACTTCCTGTAAGAAATAATTGTAAGGCTTTAGTGAAAATTAATTAGCTGAATGCTTATAAAGCCTTTGAAGATGAAAGGTACCATATAAATGCTAATTATAATTTAGAAAAATGTTTTTGTTTTGCTATCATGTGAGATTTCATCTACAGAACTGCTGTTGACAAATCAAATATGCTGAAATAGCTTTGCTTTGAAGCACTACTAACTGCATAGTATTACCAGAAGTATTAACATTAATTGTCAGATTTTTCTGTATTTGATTTGTTGGTGAAAATATACATGTATATGTATCTATAGGAGGGAAGCCTTGGAGGCATCATTGGATTTGGAGTAAGAAATCTGGGATTCAGCTCCCACCACTGTTACTAATTACTTGCTACCTTTGTGAACATGGGCAGGCTTCTTCACCTCATTGAGCCTCACTTTCCTCATCTGTAAAATGACATGATTGATCCTCATTTTAGGTGATTGATAGTCTCCATCTAAGATCCTTCTAGTTCTGAATCTGAATAATACAGTGTATGTGTACATCTGTGTACATACACCATATTATATTACATGTTATATTGCATAGATATTATATTACACATAACATTATACATATTTAACATGTATAATAACATGTACTATTATATTACAAATAGTATATATTATATGTGTGTGCTGTTGTTCAGTCACGTACAACTCTTTGTGAACTTGTTTGGGGTTTCCTTGACAAAGATACAAGAATGGTTTGCCATTTCCTTCTCCATCTCATTTTACTGATGAGGAAACTGTGGCAAACAGTTTTAAGTGACTTGCCCAAGGTCACATAGCTAGTAAGCATTTGAGGCCAAATTTGAACTGAGGAAGATGAGTGTTCCTGACTTTAGGCCCAGTATTCTATCCACTGTTTCACCTAGCTGCCCTAAAAGAATAAATATATGCATAAACACACATATATACTTATATATGTATATACATATATATATAAAACCATAGCAGTAAACATTTATATGACATTAAGATTTGCAAAGCACTTTATATATATTTTCAATCAATCAGCAAGCATTTATTAATCAGTATTCTATTGCAGGCACTGTTAGAGATGTGATGACGAAAGTAAAACAGTCTCTGTCCTAAGGCATTGACATTTTTAATACCCCAGGTGAGAAACATCATGAAGTACAGTTTGGATCTACCCTAGAGTGTACAAAGGATAGTAATGGACAATAAGACTGGGAAGACAGAGTTAGAGTTACAAAGGACTTAGTGATCATAAAATCCAGTTTCTTAATTTTGCTAGTGAAGAAACCGAAGCACTAAAATCCTAGGTGACTGGTCCTGGGAAAATATAGTTAATTAGTATCTAAGGATTCAATCCATGTTTTATGACTCGAACTCCAATGATCTATCTAGTATTCTGAGCAGCCAAGTGTATGTTTGTAGAGGTGAGAGGGAAATTGTTGGAGTTTCTTAGATCTTTGCTTTAGGAAAATCCCAATGGCAGCTGTATGAGTGTGGATTAGAGAATCCACCTCCGTACAGCTGCTAAAGCAATTCTCCAGAATTTTGAGGTGAAGGCTGATTCAGGGGGAATAGTTAAGAGGCTTTTGAGACAGTAGTGGAGGGGGTTGTAAAAAGGAGAAGGGTGTGACAGCCTGTGTGTGTGTGTGTGTGTGTGTGTGTGTGTGTGTGTGTGTATGGTGGTGGGGGGGGAAGACACTAGCAGCTACAAAAGGGGTGATTGAGGCAGAAGTAACAAGGTTTGGCAGCTGAAACCAGTAAGTTAGTGAACAAGAACTTTTTAAGCACATATGCCAGCCATCATGCTAAATACTGGGAACAAAGAAAGACAAAAACAAGCCCTGTCCTCAAGGAATAAATCAGAGCTCATCTCAGAGGGAAGGCACTAGAATTAAGGTGAAAAGTCTTCTTGCAATGAGATTTTAACTGAGACTTGCAGGAAGCCAGAAGGTAGAGATGAAGAGCGAAAGCATCCTGGGCACTGGGGACCGCCAGTGAAAATACCCAGACTTGGGAGATGGAGCATCTTTTTTGAGCAACAGTAAGGAAGCTAATGTCACTGGATCATAGAGTAAGTTGAGGTGAGTAAGGTGTAAGAAGACTAGAAAGGTTGAGGGGGATGGTGAAACAGGTTAGGATGGTTTAAAAGGCAAATAGAAAGGTTTATATTTCATCTTAGAGGTAGTAGTTAATTGAATAGAAGTGATATGATCAGACCTGACTTTAGGAAAGATCACTGTAACAGCTGAGTGGAGGTTATTGTTGATAAAGTAGAACTGATGAGACTTGGTAATAAATTGGCTTTTGGGGTGTGATAGAGAATGAAAAGTTGTGGATGATGCATAGTCTGCAAGCCTCAGGAACAGGGAGGATGGTGGAACTCTAGAGAGTAATAGGAAATTGGGGAAAGGGAGGTTTTTGAGGGAAAAATGAAATTGATTTTGGACATATTTAGTTTAATATTTTTGTAGGATATCCAAGATGTATTTGGAGATGTGAGAATGGAGGTCAGGGTTGGATAAATAGATCTGAGGACCATCTACATTGAGATAATAACTGAATCTATGGGAGCTAATGAAATCACCAAACAGAATAGATGAAGAAGAGGACCCAGGACTGTTGTTCTTACTTGCTCCTTGTTCTCGTAGAATGGTGATGTTTCCACTTGCAAGTGAATTGGATTGAAGTGAGGCAGAGTGGTGCAAAGCCATCATCCTCCACCTGTCCTTCTAAGTCACTGGAGTCCAGTGGTGGGATCACTGGTGGTGGCCCCAGATTCAGTGGGAGACCTTGGTCTTTTTAAACTAAGGCCTTTTCCAGGTGACGCTGTCAGATATAACACCTATTCATTCAGTAATTATTGCTAGGTAAAACTGAAGGCAAAAGATAGTCTAGTTTGCCTTCACAAAAGAATCAGTTTAGGAGGGGAAAACCCTCAGAAGGGAAGGCTCAGGCCAGAGCCTTGGGGAATGCTGAAAGTTTGACAATGAGACCTTGAAGAAAAGCGTCTAAAGAAAAGGATGTTCAGCAGTGTCAGTGTCTGCAGAGAGGTCAAGAAGGATGAAAACTGAGAAAAAAGCCATCAGACTGTGCAATTAAGAAATTGCTAGTAGCTTTGGAGAGAGCAGTTTCAATTGAATGATAAAGTTGGAAGCCAGACTGCAGTGAGTCTGGAAGGGAAAGAAAAGGAACTGATTTTAGAAGTCTTTGCCAGGAAGTTTAGCTAGAAAAGGGAGGAGAGATGTAGGATGATAGCTAGTGGAGATGGTGAAAACTTTTTGAGGCTGGAGGGGAGGCATGTATAGGCTTGTGGGCAGAAGGAAAGCAGCCAGTAGGCAGGAAAAAGAGGTATTCTATAGTGGTAGTTCTTTTGAATATGGGTTGGACCGGATGGTATTTTGTGATTCCATTTAACTCTTAAATTCACCATGTAAGAAGCTATTAGAATAGATGCAATGAAGACTAGATCTAGGGAAATGTCCATGTGATTTAGGAGGAAGCTATGGAATTTGAGTTAATAGGACTTGGTTACTGATTAGATGTGAGGGAGGCTGGAGATGGAAGAGTCAAAGATGTTTCTGAATTTTCAGATCTAAGTTACTAGGAGGATAGTCATGCCACCAACAGAAATAGTGAAGTCAAGAGGAGGGGAAATTTTAAGATGGAAAATAATTCTATTACAGAAATTTTGAATTTTAAGTACCCTCGGGATATCCGGGGGGAAAGTCCAAGTGGCGATTGGGATGTGGGACTGATGTTTAAAGAAGATGTTAGGGAACCATCTGCATAGGAGAGATATAGTTCAATTCCCCTCCTCGCACCCTTTTTAAAAAAAAAATGGCTGAGGTTCAGAAACATGATGTGACTTGCCCAGGAATACCCAGTTTATTATTGACAGGCTGGGATAAGAATCCATATCTCAGTTCTTTTTTTTTTAATTTAACTTTTAACATTTATTTTCACAAAGTTTTGGGTTACAAATTTTCTCCCCTTTTCTCCCCTCCACCCCAAACCCAAGCATTCTAATTGCCCCTGTGACCAATCTGCTCTCTCTTCCATCCTCCCTCTCTGCCCTTGTCTCCGTCTTCTCTTTTGTCCTGTAGGGCCAGATAGCTTTCTTTACCCCTTAACCTGTATTTCTTCTTACCCAGTGGTAAGAACATTATATTTGGTCCTAACACTTTGAATTCCAACTTCTTTAGCTCCCTCCCTCTCCACCCCTTCCCTTTGGAGGACAAGCAATTCAATATAGGCCAAATCTGTGTAGTTTTGCAAATGATTTCCATACTAGTTGTGTTGTATAGGACTAACTATATTTCCCTCCATCCTATCCTGTCCCCCATTACTTCTATTCTCTTATGATCCTTTCCTTCCCCATGAGTGTCGACCTCGGATTGCATTCTCCTCCCCATGCCCTCCCCTCTATCCTCCCCCCCACCCTGCTTGTGCCCTTGTCCCCCACTCTCCTGTATTGTGAGACAGATTTTCCTATCAAAATGAGTGTGCATTTTGTTCTTTCCTTTAGTGGAATGTGATGAGAGTAGACCTCATGTTTTTCGCTCACCTCCCCTCTTTATCCCTCCACTAATAAGTCTTTTGCTTGCCTCTTTTATGAGAGATAATTTGCCCCATTCAATTTCTCCCTTTCTCCTCCCAATATTTCTCTCTCACTGCTTGATTTCATTTTTTTTTAAGATATGATCCCATCCTCTTCATTTTACTCTGTGCACTCTGTCTCTATGTATGTGTGCGTGTGTGCATGTGTGTGTGTGTACTCCCACCCAGTACCCAGATACTGAAATGTTTCAAGAGTTACAAATATTGTCTTTCCATGTGGGAATGTAAACAGTTCAACTTTAGTAAGTCCCTTATGACTTCTCTTTGCTGTTCACCTTTTCATGGTTCTCTTCATTCTTGTGTTTGAAAGTCAAATTTTCTTTTCAGCTCTGGTCTTTTCATCAAGAAAACCTGAAAATCCTCTATTTCATTGAAAGACCATTTTTTCTCCTGAAGTATTATACTCAGTTTTGCTGGGTAGGTGATTCTTGGTTTTAGTCCTAGTTCCTTTGACTTCTGGAATATCCTATTCCATTCCCTTCAATCCCTTAATGTACAGGGTGCTAGATCTTGTGTTATCCTGATTGTATTTCCACAATACTTGAATTGTTTCTTTCTAGCTGCTTGCAATATTTTCTCTTTCACCTGGAAATTCTGGAATTTGGCCACAATGTTCCTAGGAGTTTCTCTTTTTGGATCTCTTTCATGCGGTGTTCTGTGGATTCCTTGAATATTTATTTTGCCCTCTGGTTCTAGAATCTCAGGGCAGTTTTCCTTGATAATTTCATGGAAGATGATGTCTAGGCTCTTCTTTTGATCATGGTTTTCAGGTAGTCCCAGAATTTTTAAATTGTCTCTCCTGATTCTATTTTCCAGGTCAGTTGTTTTTCCAATAAGATATTTCACATTATCTTCCATTTTTCCAATCTTCTCGCTATGTTCTGTGATATCTGTCTTTCTCATAAAGTCCTTAGCGTCCATCTGTGCCATTCTAGTTTTGAAAGATTTTCTTCAGTGAGCTTTTGAATCTCCTTTTCCATTTGGCTGATTCTGCTTTTGAAAGCATTCTTCTCCTCATTGGCTTTTTGAACCTCTTTTGCCAATTGAGTTAGGCTAGTTTTCAAGGTGTTAATTTCTTCACCATTTTTTTGGTTCTCCTTTAGCAGGGAGCTGATCTGCTTTTCATGCTTCTCTTTCATCCCTCTCATTTCTCTTCCCAGTTTTTCCTCCACCTCTCTAACTTGATTTTCAAAATTCTTTTTGAGCTCTTCCGTGGCCTGAGCCCATTGGGTGGGCTGGGACACAGAATCCTTGATTTCTGTGTCTTTGTCTGATGGTAAGCATTGTTCTTCCTCATCAGAAAGGAAGGGAGGAAATGTCTGTTCTCCGAGAAAGTAGCCATCAATAGTTTTATTTCTTTTCCCTTTTCTGGGCATTCTCCCCAGCCAGTGACTTGACCTCTGAATATTCTCCTCACACCCACCTCGCCTCCTGATCCTCCCAGCCAGCGTTTGGGGACTGGGATTCAAATGCTGCTTCCCACCTTAGGGCTTTTGGCGGGGGCATGGCTGCTATTCAGTGTGAGAATTAAGTTCAGGTGGTCAGGTCAGGGGCAGGGCCACCTCTCAGGCTCAGTTCCCTCAGGGGGTTTATGTACAGACCTTCCACAATGGATTCAGGCTCCCGCCCGCTTGGGGAGCCCCTGTCTGTAGCCGCCTCTCAGCTTCTATCTCCCGGGGGGGGGGCCCGAGCCATGGGGGCACCCCACTCCCCTCTCAACCCGCCAAAGAGACTCTCTCACCGACCCCCGTCACCTGTGGGTGGAGGGGCTTGTGCCGCCGCTGGAGATCCCGTCCCTGACGCCTGCTCGGATCTGTACCTCTCGGAGCCGCGGCCGCTGCAGGTCTGGGCTGGGCTCCGCATCTGCAGCGCGACGGACCTTTTGTGAGAGGTTTGCAGGTCCCTCTGTGGGTGGAGGGACCCGCGTGGCCGCTGGAGATCCCGTCCCCGTAGCCCGCTCGGATCTTTTCCTCACGGTGTCGCGGCCGCTGCACGGCTGCCCTCTGCTCCCAGTCCTGGCGCCCAGTCCGCAGAGCGAAGGACCCCCCGTGGGAGGTTTGCAGGTCTCTCCGGAACAGAAATCTCCCTTGCTCCAATATTCCGTGGCCTCTGGGTGCAGAATTCACCGTGAGTTGATCCCCTCTAGCCGGTCTGTGGGTTGTGGGTTCGGAGCTATGTGTATGTGCGTCTTTCTACTCCGCCATCTTGGCTCCGCCCATATCTCAGTTCTTAATCTACTTACACAAAGTCCCCTAATCTCTCTAGACCTCAGGAGTGTAGATTCCATAATATTGAAGTTACTTTTATTTTAAAGATTCTATTATTTAATGATTTATTATTTTGGGGAAAGTTACCAAGAAAAAATTCTTTTCCTAGAGCCAGGCAGTACAGCCAGGGGAGTAACAACATGAGTCCAGAAGCTCAGATTAGTCTCCTAGAAGTAACTTGGTGTAGTCATAAAATATTGGCTCTAGTGTCAGGACAGATATGGGTTTAAATCCTTCCTCTCATGTTTCTTAAATGGACACAACCCTTCTGAGACTTGTTTTCTTTTGAAAATTCCTTTTTAGATGTTATATTTCTTTTCGAATCACTTAGATGTCTTCTACACCCATGTATTTGTCTACCCTCTCTATTCCCATAGAGATATGCTATGTCTTAGAACAATATTTAAAATATTTATAAAATAATAAATAAATATAATAAAAATAATAAAATATTTTAAATATTTTAAAATGAAAAGAGAAAAATGAAAACCCTAACAAAACTGATAAATACATTATGGAAAAATCTGACATTTTATGCAATGTTCAATATTCCTCTGTACCCTCTTTCTGCTCCCCCTTTTCTTCCTTTTTTAAAATTATTTTATTTTATTTAACTTTTAACATTCATTTTCACAAAATTTTGGGCTCCAAATTTTCCTCCCCTTTTGTCCCCTCCCCCACCCCAAAACACCGAGCATTTTAATTGCCCCTATCACCAATCTGCTCTCTCTTCTATCATCCCTCTCTGCCCTTGTCTCCATCTTCTCTTTTGTCCTGTAGGGCCAAATAACTTTCTATACCCCTTTACCTGTATTTCTTGTTTCCTAGTAGCAAGAACAGTACTTGACGGTTGTTCCTAAAACTCTGAGTTCCAACTTCTCTTCCTCCCTCCCTCTCCACCCCTTCCCTTTGGAAGGCAAGCAGTTCAATATAGGCCAGATCTGTGTAGTTTTGCAAATGACTTCCATAATAGTCGTGTTGTATAAGACTAACTATATTTCCCTCCATCCTATCCTGCCCCCCATTGCTTCTATTCTCTCTTTTGATCCTGTCCCTCCCCAAGAGTGTTGACCTCAAATTGCTCCCCCTTCCCCATGCCCTCCCTTCCTCCTTTTCTTCCTTGCAACAAACTTTGATCTTTTTAATTTCATAACATTCATTTTCAGTTGTTTTGTGGTGGTTATTGTTTCCATTTACATTGTTTGAGTTAGTATGCATACTGTTTTCCCTCAAGCCTCAGTTTTCTCATCTATAAAGTGGGGATTATAATATCCTGGAGTTATGGAAAGGTTCAAATGTGTTAATGTCTATAAAATCCTTTGGAAATCTCAAGTTTTTATATAAATGTTAGTCTCACTATTAATATAGCACAAAGCACAAATAGCACATTTCCTCACAAGAAACTCAAAAAATTCATGTATACTTAATGCCTCTATTTCCCCCTTTCATTCCCTTGTAAGCCCTTTAAAATTTCCTTTTCCAATATCTTCACTCAGCTGAAATTGTGCTTTCTAAAGCTGCCAAAGATCTCTTAATTGCACACTCTCCTATTCTTTTCTCAGGTCATAATCTTGACCTTTCTACTGAATTTTTCCACTGATGAGCTCTTCCTTTTTTCAGATTCTTTCTTCTGTCTGAACTTTTGAGAAAATACTCTCTCACTTCCCCTCATATCTCCCTGTCTAGTTCTCAGGATCTTTTGCTGAACTTTTATCCACGTTGTGCTCACTAACCATAGATTTCCCTCAAGTATCTCTCTGGGTCCTCAAATTTTCTCTTATTTGGTGATCTCATCAACTTCCATGGATACAACAATCAATCCCATGAAGATGAATCTCAGATCAATAACCAAGCCCTAATCTCTTTTCTGAACTCTAATTCTTTATCACTACATGCCCATTCAACATTTTGAACTGGTCTTTTGACAACTCAAACTTAACATGTCTCAAACATAACCCATAATCATTTCCCCCAACCTTATTCCTTTTATGAGTTTTTCCATTGCTGCTGAAGTAACCACTCTCATTCCAGTAACCTAGGTTCATCATTTCAGTGTTATTGTTGATTCCTTTCTCTCATTTGCCCCACATCTAATCAGTTTGCAAATATTATTTCTATCTTTATAACATCTTTCTTATATGTTCCTTTTGTCTATACTCATTCAGCTATCACCATAGTGCAGACCCTCACTGACACTCAGTTGCACTATAGCAATGATCTTCTCATTGGGTTTCCCTGCTTTGAGTCTTTCCCACTCTAGAGCCAGAGAGACAAAGTCAATAAACATTTATTAATTGCCTGCTATGTGTATGGTGCCAGGCACTATGCTAAGCATTGAGATACAAAGAGAGACATAAGACTATGTTGGGTGAAGGATGAAATAATTGAGGAAGCAAAGGTTTGAACTTCTGAGCGTTTTGATTTATTAAGCAATGCATGCCAGCTGCCCAAAATATTGTGACCGGACCTCTTTTTCAGTTTATGAGGGGTCCCCAAACACAGGAGATGATGGACTTTTATACATTAAAAACAATGAATCAAATAAGACCGATTAATTACCAGAAAATAAAATAACATTAGCTAATTTGATTTCTGATGGAATGAAGAATTAAGGACTTTCCAGATTGGGGGAGGGGGGAGAGCAAATAGGTAAAATTTCTGAATTTACAAAAAGAGGTTTTCCATTCCCCACAAATCTCTATAAACAATCAAAGGAAAAATAAGTGATTGGTCGGTACAGGGCAGGTTTTTGAATGAGACAAATGGGTTACTTAAGATGTACGATTATAGAAAAAACTCCTTTTGATCTAACTATGTTTCTGGCCAGCATAACCCACATCCCTAGTTAAGGGTCTCTAAGCAGCAGGTAGAAGTGCTCCAGCTTCCCAACCACACGGAGCTAGGTTCAAACAACGTATTAAGGTTCCTCCCAATTCCTACAACTGAAAAAAGTTTTCTCACAAGACAGAAATCAGACTAGTCCCATAACCGAATAAAAAGGGAACTGAGCTAGCTTCAGAATTGAGTCACAAGATGGAGTCAATGTGGTTCACTCAGTGCCCAAAATTAATGGCTTGCTGTCCTAATCTCCTCAATTTCCTCAATTCCCTCCAGGAATTCCCTGTCTTCAAGGAACCTACAGTCTAATGGGGGAGACAACACAGAAAAAGAAGTTGAAAGCAGCAGCAGGGTTATCCTGTGGTGGGAGGGACGTCATGAAATCCCACTGCTGAGATGGGAAAATGAATTCAGGAGGTGAGAGTTGCAAGGATGATTTCATCTTCCAGACTGATGAGTTCTTGGAGATGATGTCCAGAAAAGCAACTGGGTGGGAAATGATAAGATGAATTCCCTGGATGCTCTCCTCAGAAATGGTGGAGGATCAGAGAGGGATTCTCAGATGTCTACCTTCACCCTTTCCAGCCTGAGGGATGGAGGGCCCCAGAGGTAGGGTGTACTGAGGAGGAGTGAATTTCAGAGTTCATTTCATCTTGAAGAATGATAAGTTTCTGGATATGATAAAGTCCAGGAAAGAAGCCAAGTGAGAAATGATAAGAAGAATTCTTTGAGTGGCCTTCCTAAACTCTATGCATCCTCTGCATAGTCACCAAAGTGATTTTCCTAAGTGCTGACTTGATCATGCCTAAAATATTCTCCCTCCTTACCTCAGCCCCTTAGATTTCCTGGTCTCTCTCAAGACTCAGCTCAACATCACCACCTGCAGGAGGTCCTTCTGGTTCCTCCAGTGGCTAGCCCTTCCCTTCTAAAGTTATTACTTAGCTGGTTTTATATACATAAAAATATCCCTCTTCTCCACCATTAAGATATAAGCTCCTTGAGATCAAGGATTGCTTTGCTTCTGTCTTTGGGTCCCTGGTGCCTAGGACGGTGCTTGGCACTTAATAAATGTTTGTTTATTGATTGATCGAGTCCAACTTTGTGGCTAAGCTCTATCCCTCCATACTCGCCCATCAAACTCCTGCACATTGAAAAGGTACCACATCATATTTACTTCATAAGCAAGGACATTTGTTTTGATTATAGATTCCTGCAAAGTGCTTTAAAATTCCAACTGCTTACCTTGCAGATGGCTTGGAACCTGGTCTGGGGGTGGTCTATTCCTGGCCAGTGTAGATGAAGCTGGCTGTGTTTATTTGACAGTTAATTTAGTAACAATTCTCTTTTGACTTTTCCAGTCTGGCTCATATCAGATTTGTCAGAATAGGCGTGAAACTTACTGATAGAAAAAAACAAAGACACTTGTGTTCCAAATAAATATAAACTTAGAAAATGATTAGAGAGAGCTGTAGACTTGCCTATACAACCCTTCTTTCTGATGGCTATAGCACAACCTTTGGCTACAGAAACTGAATGAGCTGTACAGAAACACATGATGTCCACTCTGATCTAATACAAAATTTGTTTTATTTTACTTTTTTTTATGAGGGAGATTGGCAGGACTAGTCTTAGCATATGGTAAGTCAGAGATGAGAGACAATATGTATTAATTGAAAGCTGGCCTTATAGTCAGAAAAACCTGGACTGCAGCCCTTTTGCTAACACACACTGGCTGGATAACCTTGGACAGATCATTTAACTTCTGAGTTGCAGGAAAGGTGTGGATCTGCTTTGATAGAAGTTTTTCACTCAGGATTCTCTAAATATTAGTGAAAGATCGTAGTGAAAAGTCAGGATATTGCAAGACTGGAGAAGGGCAAATATGTTCCTAATTTTCAAAGAAGACTCTGCAAAGACTTGGCCAGGGAACTTGACTCCAATTCTGGTTAAAATCCTAGAATGTGTCCTTGAAGGAATGTTAAGAAAAAAAAGAGGTAACCATAATTAATCCATATGGCTTAATAAGGAAGAGATGACTATAAAATCTACCCAATTTCTATCAACAGGTTTATTAGACTGATAAATCAGGGATGTTCTGTCAATATAATTTACTTATAGATTAGCAAATTATTTGACAAGTCTCTCATGCTTTCCTTCCTTTCCTCCTTTACTGCTATGAACAAAATAGAGAGATGTGGGCTAAACAACAACCTGTCAACATTAAAAACATCTTTTTTTTTTAAAGTACAACTTAAAATATGAAGAAATATATGCTTCTCTAGCCAAAAATCTTCCTCCTTTAGGAAAGTGAGTAGAAGAAAAGCTAACATCCCAGGAAATGAATCATATAGGTGATAAGTAAACTTAACTCTGATGGAGATAAGATAATCTCCCCACTTACCAGTAGAGATTGCCACCTTGGCCCACCTAAGGGCAGGGTCCTGTTTTTATTTAAGGTAAAGGTATTGATCACAGAGGGGAAGTCCTTTTAGTTCTTGAGGGGAACAGTCTAGGAAGGCTCTAAGGAGTGACTATACTGGAATGTTAACTCCAAACTGGATTTTAGCTTATTAATTATCTTTTCTTTGCTCAGTATTTCTACAGATGTTAGCTCAGATCATTTTGGGGGTAGAGACATAACAGGGCATGGGAAAACCATGAGAATGTTAAAATATGGCAGAACTAAAACACAGAATACAAGATTCATACTTTTCTCTAATAATAGAATGAGTATATGTGTGTATACATATATATATACACACACAGACATGCATACAATATATTTTTCCATTAACACACTTTTTTTCCCTTTCCTTAAATTGGTAGATGATGTACAGTTGGGAGGCACAGCTCATATGCAGGTTGACAGAGTTAAAATTGAAACAAAAATTCTGAGACTATAACATTAATTTAAATCTATGGAGATGAAATTTGATAGGGATGATGTAAAGACTTGACTCTCCTTCACAGGTCCAAGTTGGGAAGGCTATGACTAGTTAGCAATAATGTTGTGAGGGGGAGGTAATATATTTCCGTCCTGCTGAAATTTACCATACTTTTCCCCATTGGTCTTTACTTCTTATTCCTCAGAGACTGTAAAAATTACTGCCCAAGCATGTATCAGTGGGAGGATATTGGTTTTTAAGAATTTCATTTTAATTCAGTGAATGTTTGTGAAACATCTACAATGTGCAGCAATACCAAGAATAATAAGTAATTAAGAATAAGTGGTTAAAACAAAATGATCCATCTCCTCAAGTAGTTTGTCTTACTGGGAGTGTACTATGTACAAACTGAGAAAGTTTATATACCAAGTAATACAAGGTTAATTTCAAGGAGTAGAGAGAGAGAGCATGGGGTTGATCAGTAAAAGATACCTGTAGGAAGTAGCACCTGAACTGTGATTTGATGGAAGTTGAGAGCATGTAAGACACAGGGGGCAATCTGTATAAAGACTCAAAAGTGGGAGACAGAATTTCATGAACAGGGAATAACTACAAGGTTAGTTTGGATGGAATGGAGAGCACTCACAGGGGAATCATGTGTAATAAGAATGAAAAGGTAGGTGAGAAATAATGAATGCCAAAATCAGAGCAGAGACTGACCACATGACTAGAAAGCAGTGGTCAAAAGCAAGAGATGCTGTGGCGATGGAATCAACATGACAATAGCAGCTCTTTGGATGCGGGAGGGGGTGGTTGAGAAAGTAGAAACAGCGAAGAACTCTGAGGTTATGGGTAACGAAGAGAACAGTGATGCCCTAGACAGAAATGAGAAAGTGTGGAGGAGTAGCAGATTTAGGTGGAAAGGTAATTGTAAGGGTTCTGGAACTCTCAGGTTATCAGGGTCATGATGCCCTCAGGAGAAATCTCTTAAGTCAACATGTCCTTGCATGACTTACATGATGGACCACCCCTACGCAGTTACCAACCTTCACAATTATCTTGAGCAAAAACAGCAACAGCCAAGCATGTAAGCTCAGCACACAGTGTTTACAAACCTCTTTCATGAATGGAAGTAGAATGCCCATATATACTCTGAGCTAGCTGAGAATAAACGGAGTGCATACCATCCTTGCTCCTGCCTCATTCATTCACACCCAGAAGAAAGATCTCATACAGGCATGAGATCTTTGGGAACTTAACAGGTAATGAGTTCTGTTTTGTACATGTTGAATCTCATTTGCCTAGAGGATACTGC
The DNA here is from genome assembly GCF_028372415.1 of Notamacropus eugenii. Classification (NCBI taxonomy): domain Eukaryota; kingdom Metazoa; phylum Chordata; class Mammalia; order Diprotodontia; family Macropodidae; genus Notamacropus; species Notamacropus eugenii. The sequence goes on from NC_092877.1 coordinate 332,537,800, forward strand.
ACAGGAGATATCTAGCAGTCAAGGCCACACCTGACTGGTATTCAAGGGAGTGATTAGGGATGGTTACATAGATTTGAATATTATATGTATGGAGGTAATACTCATGTAAACTCATGAGATTTCTAAATGAGAGCAGCTAGAGAAAAGTGAACCTTTGACAAGTGGCTGGGGAACACTATGAGTGGTGAGCATTGGTGGTATCCTGGTACTTATGGGATTGCCAAATGACCTAGAGGAGGGTGTGGGGGATATTAAGGAAATTCCCTGTGAAGGATATTTTGTAGAACATGGACAAGGGTCACATAGAATACAGTGTTTTGTGGAGGGTTTATGACCTATATATCATTGAAGGGAGTGCTCAAATGGAAGATAACATGGAGCAATTGACAAGTACCCAGATACATTTATTGTTGGTAGTTTTCACATTTATGGTTTTATCACAGAAACCCAGGATAAGCAGAGCTCTCAGAGGTCATCCAAAGCATCTTCCCCACTTCACTGCTAACATGTGGTCCATCCAGTTTCTGTTTGGAGACCCGAGGAGGAGAATCCATTCCCTCCATTTCCCCTTTTGGACAGCCCGAATTGTCAGGAAACATTTCCTGACATCAAGCCTTTTTGTATTTTTTTTTTGTATTTTTGTATTTGTATTTTTTGTATTTTTGTGTTTTCTACCATGTCTTGTATTTTTTATTTGTGTTTGTATGTAATCTTGCCTTTTCGTAATTTCCAGCACCTCTGCTTGATCTCTGCACAAACAGAAAGTGTAATCCCTCTTCCACCTCTCCATAGCCTTGATTTCTGAGGACCATGGGATCACAGATCTAGAGGTTGAAGGTGTGTTCCTCCTAAGTCTTCTCTTATTCAAGCTAAACATCCCTAGTACTTCCAGGGATGGCATAATTTTAAAGTTGTTCATCATTCAGGAGTCTTTTCTGTACGATTCTCTCTAGTTTATTAATGCCCTTGCTTAAATGTGACATCTAGCACTGAACACAATGATATGATCAGGATGAGGACAATGCAAAGAACACCTTCATTGTTATGAAGAATATGCCCCTCTTTCCACGTAGATTTGGAGGATGGATTAATTCATACTCAATGTCCATTAGTTTCGTCACACTTCACTAAAACATGATTGTGGGAAAATTTGTAGAGAATAAGAGAGAACAGACAGAGAATGGGAACCTTATCTTTTGTTTTTATTTTGTCATATAAATCAATTGATCTTGAGCTTATCTCTCTAACCTGGATGCAGAGATCAGTTGTTATAGGAAAAGGAATTTAGTCATCTCCAATAATATGTATGTACATGCTTGTAAATTACTGTCTGTTCTGCTTCTATTTCATGTTAGATAATTAACTTTTTCCATTTTCATCTAGTATCCAATATGTATAGTCAATCTTTGATTTCTAAGTGACCTTATGTCTAAATGGTTGTTCTATCCAGAGTCCTTCATTCCTGTTGTAGCCTTGAGAACTTCCTTTACATTTCCATCACTAATGGAAAAACTTGAGAACACTCTTGGCCAACTTCTTCCCATCCAACTGCTGCTACAGCCTCATTGTTCTCACCAAATTTCCTATTTTGGATGGTTATCCTTATAGTCCTCATCAATTCTCCATTCTCTCTTCCCCCATGTCTAGTCAGTTGTTAAATCTTTTTGATTCTGCCTCTACAAAATTTCTTCTTTTGATCCCCCACACAGTTACTATTACGCTTCAGGCACCCTCATCACTTCTCATTTGGGTGATTGCAATAGCCTCCTGGTGGACTTCCCTTCCTCCAGTCTCCCCCATCTCTAATCTATTCTTCACATTGCTTTTATTTCTAAAGTACAACCTCATAACAAGTGCTCTTAGGATAAAATACAAATTTTTCAGTTGGGCAATCAAAGCCCTTCATATTCTGGCTCGTCTGTCTCTACAAATATATTCTGCAGTATTCTTACTTAGGAATTCTATTTTCCATTAAAATTCTTGTTATGATCCACATATAACAGTAGATCTTCTACCTCCCTGTCTTTTCACAGCAGTCCTCTGCACATAGGATTCTGAGCTTTAGGATGGTTGATCTAGAACTGCAAGGGTCTCAGGGGTCAGTTCTGTCTCTTCAGTTTACAGATGCTGAACCAAGAGGCCAGGAGATTAAATGAGCTGTCCAAGATGATGCAGGCGGCATGTGACGCCAGGGCCTCTCATCTTTCTGCTTTATAAGTGCCATCTTCTATAGGATAGTTTTAGTGATCTCTCCACCTACAGCACTCTTCTGACTTCCAAATTACTCTGTGTGTGTGTGTGTGTGTGTGTGTGTGTGTGTGTGTGTGTGTGTGTGTGTGGCTGTCAAGTTATTCTCCCAACAGAAGACAATTTTTAGATCATTGTCAAGGAGTATGTATGTGCCTATAAATTATATAAATATATGTATATATATACATATAGTCTATCCATAATTTATAAATTACACATAAATTATAAATGGCATATAATTCATACTGTATCTAACATATATAGTAATGAAAATATATGTGTATATATGTATGCACATATAACTTGCATATATATGTATATATATATATGTAATATACATACATACTCACTTGACTTATCTTTCTATGCACAAATTGTTTCCCTTTACAAGCTTCTAGAGAACAGGGGCTATTCCATTTTTGTTTTGGTAACCCTGGCATGTAGCACAATGTCTTGCACATGCTTTACGTATATATATGCATACTGAATATATACAGTGCTTAATATGTGTGTGCTGAATAAGGTAAGTGAATGCAGGAAGAAAAGAGGACAAATGTCCTCTCCTATTGTTAGGACTACGCTCGGGCTACTGTGTTTCCAGCATCCTAAACTGGAAATCGAATTTTCTCACAGAAATATTTGGATTAGTTTCCGTAGTATCGTTAGTATTATAGTCTGGCTACATTTGCAATTAAAGGGACTCTTGTGGGATAACATGTGAGGTAAACTCCTCACATAATATAGCTTTCATGGAATAATGTCATTCTGAGTTACTAATAGTCAACTTGCAAATGAACATAACTCATATGTAAATGTGTGACTTCCTTACACTCATTTACTTAAAAAAAAATCTAAGACCAGATAAAGTAGTTCATACAAAGTGCTATGTGACCACACACCGTGAAAGAAATGTAAACTGTTATTATTTTCATGAATAATCTATTCAGCCAAGTCCTACCTTGAGTCTTTATTGTGGCGTGCAGGTAACCATGTGTTCTCTTGGTGGATGTTCCAAAGAAATACAAACTCAGGCAGCTTCTACCAACCTGGAAAGGTTTTGAGTATGATCTGGTGAGGGACAGCGTACTGTGTGAGTACCAGTCTGAGTGAGTTCAGAGAGGTTCATCACCCACGTTTTTGCTGCTGAATGAAGGCTATTTTGAGACTTGGTAACTCATAAAAGGGTCATGAGCTGCTCTGGTGGAGGGAATGCTTTCTGCATGATGAAATTACAGGACTTTCCAAGTCTACATAAACAATAACTGAAACATGATGCATTAACATTTATTAAGCACAACATAAACATATGCCTTGTATTCTCTAGAAATGCTTTAGTGTAAAAATCCTTCAAAGCTTTGGGAAGAAATATCTTGCATACATCAAGGATACAAAAGTATGTAATTTGGTAATGGCTGAATAAATTACCAAAATATGTTATGTAATCCAAGTACGGAATAACATAACTCCAAATGGAACATACACTGGTTTGAGAGATCTATATATCTACACACATATGCATATAGTTTTATTCTTTTTTTATTTTGTTCTTTTAAGATAAAAATGTGTCTATTCCACAATTTGTTGATGGATGGAAAAGTCCAGTGAGTGCATTGTTGGCTTCCTACCACTATGTGAATGGTGGTCAATAATTATTTCAATATCTCCTAACATGATTCAAATTGATGATAATACAAGTGGTGCCAAATGACTTGGCAGAAATCCAGATACCTCTCTGAAAGTGGTGATTCATGCTGACCTGTTCTTTAAGGTGACATAAAGGTATGGGAATAGTGAGCAGAATGTCCAAGCATCCACCAGAAAAAATGGAAAATTTTACTTTCTCCATGCCATGTGAAGGAGAGAAACATGACTCAGCTATATATGTTGAAAAGAGTCATATTTTATATTAACATGTGGTCATTGTATCAGAAATAATAGATGTGCAACATTTAGTGAGTCTTGCTGCAGCAAAAAGTACACCATAGAAAGGTATTCCCAAGGATCCATCATGTTCCAGGGAAAAGGCATTTATTTACCCAGTGCTAAGTAGAGTGTGAGAAGTTGAGTCCATTTTAATATTCCACTGGAGGAAAGGCCTATTCTTGACTATACCAGAAATCTATTGGATCCACTAGGCAAGGTTGTCATTGGATTCCAACTGTTGTAAGGGGAGGGAGAAGCAAAGAGAGTTTTTGATAGTCATTGACATTTTATGCTTATCACAATCTGGCTCCAACTTATCTTTCTTGACTTAATGTGCATTACTACCCTCCATAAATTCAATAGTTTTTCCAAACTGTCCTCTTTGCTGTTCCTCCCATTTGGCAGTCCATTTCCCATCTTTGTGCCTTTGCATGGGCTATTCTCATGGCCAGTAAAGCGCTCCTTTGCCTCTAGCCAACTCTTAGAATTTCTAGTTTTCTTTAAAACTTGACTCACATGCTACCCCAACCTAAAGGCTTTCCTGATCTCCTGCTGCCAAAATTACCTTGTCTTTGTTTTGTTTAAATTTTGTATATTCTTATATTTTCTCCAAGTTGCTTTACTCTATATAATGTAAGCTTCTTAGGGACATGGTCTGTTTTTGTTTTCCCATTACCTGGTCAGTCAGTCAATAAATACTTATTGCATACTTATGAGTCAAGTACTGTGTGAAACACTGGAAAAAATGTTCTAAGTGCCAAGCAGAATGCCAGGCACCTTGGCACATGGCAGGTATGTAGTTTTGGATTGATTTGGCTATTTATCATTCAAAGAGTTCTCTCTTTGTGTGTCGTAGTCCCATATGAGACTGTAATCTACATGAAGACAAGACTTTAACGTGCAGTTATTTAAATGCCAACAATACGACACTCATACAGGCTGTATACCAAGGTATTTATAAAGACAAAAATTAAGCAGTGCTTGCTTTCAAGGAAATTTCACTTTTCCTGCACCCCTTTCTTATCTAAATTTTATAACTTTCCTAAACCTAGAATGATTAAGATTAAGCACAGTAGGTGCTTAATAAATGTATGTTGAATTGAAATGAATTGACCATCAGGTTTTTCTTTCAGTAAAAGTCGAGTTGTTAGGTCATTGCCAAGGAGTATGTTATCATGTCTGTTAGTAATTAGAAAAGCATGTGACTTCTCTTTGGCTAACACTAATTCTTGATCTAATGGGAGTTCAGAAACCTAGCTTTGAAAAATTTTTGGCAGTTCTTTTTTTTACTTGACTCTCATGCTGAGTTTTTTAAAAATCAGTTTTATTAATATAATGCATTTTTTATATCACCTGCATTTCTAAATATGTCCAATTCCCCACTTCCCATCCTCAACTTCCAAACGCCAAGATCTCCCTGGCAATAAAGAATTAAAAAAAAAAAACAATTCAGCAAAACTAACCAGCATATCAACTGAGTCTAACAGTAACTGTAATATTCCACATCAATATCCTCTACAGAGAAGGGAAGGAGGGAGGTATATTTTCTCATCTCTTCTTTGGGGCTAACCTTGTTCCTTATAATTATACAACATTTAGTTTCATTTTTTTAAAAAAGGCAAGTGTTATTTGCATAACTTGCTATACCTTTAAAATATATAATAAACTTATCATGTAAATTTCTTTATTTTTTTCTTCCCTCCCCCACCACCCTAGAGATGGTTACTATTACACACAAATAGGTATATATATGTGATATTATTCTATACATATTTCTATTTGTCAGTTCTTTTTCTGGATGCAGATACTGTCTTTCTTCATACGTTCTTTATAGACAATTTGGGTATTTCTAATAGTCAAAATGACTTAGTCGTTCAAAGCTGTTCTTACAACCATATTATTGTTACTCTGTACAATGTTCTCTTGATTCTGTTCATTTCACTTTTCATTATTTGATGAGTTTTCCCATGATTCTCTGAATTTCTTTATATTCTTGGTTTCTTATGAGAAAGTAATAATTTATTATTTTCGCATACCAAAGATTATTTAGCCATTTCCCGGTTGATGGGCATCTAGTTTGTTTCTAGTTCTTTGCTACCACAAAAGTACAGCTCTAAATACTGTATTTTGCAATGAATGGGACCTTTCTTTGTGTCTTTGATCTCTTTAGGGTTCAGGGGTGGAATCTCTGGGTCAAAGCCTGGATATTTTAGTCCTTTCTCTTAGCATAATTCCAAATTTCTTTCCAGAATGTTTGGAACAACTCACAGACCCACCATCATGCTGACTTTTTAATCAGCCAGTATAGATTTGACTTTGAAGATTGAATACAGGGCATTGCATTTAATGGTCCAAGAGCCTTTCGGGAATCTCTCCTCCCAGTTGTAGGTGCCAATGCATAAAACCAGAAGTACAAGAATTTTATCAGGGGAAAGATCACACTTTTGCAGATAAGCTTTTGCTGTTTTTACTGTAAACAGGTAACTTGGAATAGAAGGGCAGATCTGAGTCACCAAGAACCTATTTTCTGCCCCCCTCCCAGGAGCAGGACTTTAGAGTGAAATGTGCACACATATACCCACACCTATATACATGTACACGTACACATACACACACACATATACATATACACATAAAATATAGAGCATAGATAAGTGGTTTTCTAAGTCAATATACAGTTGCAAGGATCCTTATGTCTGGTTTCTACTTCAATTCTATACCTCTGGTATAGGAGATAGGAGACTGGGTCCAGGAGCTGGAAAGACCTGAATTCTAGTCCTGCTTCTGATATATACTCATTATATGACCCTGGGAAAGTCACCTGGTGCCTCACTGCTAGGCAACTCTCACTCAAAGTCTCTTAAGTTGCTGAGAAGGTGCTGAGTTTTGCTGGTAGAAGAATTTCTCCCCCTAGAAGTTCAATGAAATCTTAAGTTCAGATTCGATTTGTATACTAAATGCTAATAGGTGGCATATTTTATTCAAGGGGACAATATTTAAAATTTTTATGAAAATCAGTCTTCTCACACATTTTTCCTGCTAACATTTTGTGATTCTGCTTTCCTGACCTCGCTCCTCTTCAGTCTATCTCCCATCTCTGTGACTTTACTCTGGCTGACTAGGCTCCACGTCTGGAATACACTTCCTTTTCACCTCCACCTTTTGGAAGTCCTTTTTCCTTTCAAGCTCCAGGGCTGTTTTCTACAGGAAGTCTGCCCAGTCCCACCCCCTCCCCAGATACCTGAGCCTTTTCTCCCCAAACTGTCTTACACTGATTTTGCATTCATGCAAATATGCTTATGTATTCCTGTTGAACAATTAGAACCAATTCGAATTCAAATGCCCAAAGGGCAGAGACTGCATCACTGTAGTTTTTGTAGCCACAACTTGTAGCAGCGTCTGCTGAACATTTTCAGTCATTTTTTTCAGTCACGTTTTAGACTCTTCCTGACTGTATTTGGGGTTTTCCTGACAAAGATACTAGAGTGGTTTGCCATTTCATTCTCCAGCTCCTTTTAGAGATGAGAAAGCCCAGACAAAAAGGCTTAAGTAACTTGCCCAAGGTCATCCAGCTACTAAGTATCTGAGACCAGATTTGAACACAGGAAAATGAGTCTTTCTGACTTGAGGACCAGTGCTCTATCCACTGTACGACTAGCTGCTCCATTAAGACGCTAGTTAGCATTTAATAAATACTTAGTGATTGACTTATTTTATAGAAGTGAATTCAGACTTTAAAAAAGAAATAGGGTATCCCAGAAGTCATAGGTTGCTTAAAACCACACTGTAATTTCTGGGATACCCTGTAAAGTCCTAGCATTGGAAATAGAATCAGCCAATTTCTTGCATCTGCCTTTTAGAATATATTGGGTAAAAAGAGTAGGGGTTCAGTGCAAAGTTGCCTTTGTAACTCACCTTTGTAGCCAGTAACTTCTGGGATCTTACACATTTAGCCACAAGAATTTTGCTGACCTAAGAGGGTTTTTTTTTTTCATAGACAAGATCTTCTTTATTACAGGTGCTGACTTGGTCAATACTTGTATCAGCCTGCATAGATGTGAGAAAAGTTTGCTTTGATAATAAGTTTCATGTCTCATGCAGCATTAAGTCTGAACTGAACAACTTTCTAGATTCTCGTTAGGCTGTGTCTAGCCTTGTTGCACCTCCACTTTTTATCAGGGAGGTAGGGAGGAGGTAGAGTTTGAAGGTACTCTAGTGGGGTCAGACACTAAACCAGATTGCAGCCCAAGCCAAATTAAAATATAATTGGGAAATGTTTAACAACATAAATTAAAATAATACAACATAGATAAAGAAAATTTGTGGTTTTCTAAGGCAACACAAGACCCATGGGTATCCTTAGTGTAAGATTTGGAATCTACTTTCTATCTGAGTCTGACAGCACTGTTCTAATCCCTTAATTTGGTCCAAATTCTTGATTTCAAACATTAGAAAAGGATTTAGAGCTGGATTGAGACCTTAAAAAGGCACAGCTAGATGATGAGGTGGATAGAGTACAGACCTGGAGTCAGAAAGGCCTGAGCTCAAATCTGAACCCAGATATTTACTAACTGTGAAGCTCTGGGCAAGTCACTTAACTTTGTTTGCTGCAGTTTCCTCATCTGTAAAATGAGCTGGAGAAAGAAACCAGTCCAGTATCTTTGCCAAGAAAACCCTAAATGGGGTCAAAAAGAGCAAGATATGACTGAACAACAAGAAGAAACAACAAAGAACACATAGTCTAATTCTCTCATTATTCAGATGAGGAGCTAGAAATCCAGAGAAGTTGGCAACTAGGGTCGCAAAAGTGGCAGAGCTGAAATTCAAAACTAGGAGCTTTGGCTCCCAAGCCAAGTTTTTTCCACTAAACAAACTGCCTCCCAGTGATGAGACTGAGGCCCAGAAGGTTAAGTGATTTGCTTAAGGTCAGACAAAAAGCCAATAGAGTCAGTATTCAAATAAACTAAGTCCTTTAATTCTAAGTCTTGAGTTCATTTTATTAAATAATTCAGTCCTCTGAACATGCCCAAGGGTAAAACTGAATTCTAGAAGCCAAGAAAAACACATGACTACATCCTGATTTAAGAAAAGTCCAACATAGGAAAATTAGAGTTCAGACAAAATATGATTATATGCTTTCCAAAGGGATCTTTCACTTTAGAAAAGGATGCTATAAAAGAAGATTTTTCTAGAACATTAAAATATAATTCCACTTACAAAATCCTTTTTTGTATACAAGTTATTTGGAATGTTTGCACTGTTTAAGTAATGTATGTCTGTACACCATGCAGAGAGTAGCTCTGGTCAGTTACATTTGCCTGTCTATGTCTTTAATGAAGAATTTAACTCTGGACTGTCTAACTGTCAGAATCTGCCAGTAACATGGAAGGAAAAGGAAACCCTTCGAAAATGGCAGTTTGGACACTTTATGAGTCCAACACATGGTTTACATGACTCTGCTCTGGTGATGGGAATGACTTTACACATTTTAAAAACTACATTTACAAGGAAACATGACCTTTTTCTGAAAAGGAGTCAGATAGCTTGTGTGTGGCTGTCATCTTCAAAAAGCATTAAATGCTTTTAGATTTCCATTTTTTTTCTGTTCCCTAATGAATTTAGGAGAGAAGTAATGTTGCATGTGGATAGAAGGCTGACCCCGGAGTCAGGAAAAACTAAGTTCAAGTATCATCTCTAATACACAGTACTTGTATGAAAAAGAGAAAATGACTCCTCTCAGAAAACCTCTATGACTATAAGTAGCAGATAAATTGCTAATATGAACTTAATTCTTTTTTCTTTTAACTGGACAGGCAACACAGTATAATGAAAAGAGTGTAGAGTATGTATAACCTTGGGCAAGTCAGTTAATTTTTCTGGACCTGCATTTCTTCATCTTTAAAATGAAGGCATTGCACTTGATGGCCAATAAAGATCCCTTTTGGCTCTGAATCTATAATCCTAGGACCTCATTGTCATAGGGAATCTGGTGAGAAAACACCCTGTACCAATGTAAATTAGCAGCTATTCTATACCTTAAAGTATTAGCGACCAACAAATGAATTTTATAGAGTTTATGAATGATTGGACAGTAATAGGTGTATGCTGGTAAATATTTAACAAACTTTTTGGCCAAAAAACCCCACACGTTTAAGTTTAATCTGTAACATTGTTATTATTATTATTAATAGCTACCATTTATAAGGCATCTACTATGTATTAGACACTGTGCTATTTTAAAAATATTGTATCATTTGATGCTTACAATAGCCCTGGGAATTAGATGCTATTATTATTCCCATTTTACAGATGAGAAAATCAAGGTAGGCAGATTCAGTGATTTCCCCTGGGTCACAAAGTTAGGAAGTATCTGAAGTCATATCTGAATTTAGTTCTTCTTGACTCTAGAACCCATGCTCCATTCACTGCACCATATAGATGCTCTATTCTTAATATTTTCCCCATCACTTTCTTATGTCTAGCTAATCAACAAAACAATAAATCAATCACGGATTTGAAGCATTTCCTAATTTTGCTGAAGATGTAAATGATCACACTGAAAATTTAAAAATCAACTATTGTGAGCCACTTCAAGCTGGCTCCAGAATACCCTTGGATAGTTGTGTATATACATATACATATATATACATGGAAAATGATAAAGTTTATCATTTTAATTTAGTAATATGTGCTAGCATTTACATAGTATTTTCAAATTTATGAAATCCTTTACCAATATTATCTCATTTTGTCCTCTCAATAACCCTAGGAGGGACATGGTGTTATTATCTCCTTCTCACAGATGAGGGAACTGGGGTTTAGACAGATGAAGCAACTGGCCCGGAGTCACACAGCAAATAAATAATTTGGGTCACATCTAAAGGCAAATTTTCCTGACTCCAGGACCAGTATTTCATCTACTATATCACTTAACTGACTCATATATAACATATCTTATATGGGAACTCTTGTGTTTATGCCATCACTCTATGCCCTTATTGGCTCTGTTAATGTTATTTTTTTACTTTGAAATGAAACAATTTTGTTAATTTTTAAAAAAAAATATTATATTTTTCCCCAATTACAGATAAGAATAATTTTAATTATTTTAAGATTGCATTCCAAGTATACCCCACCTGTTTCCCCCTCGTAGAAAAAGCAAGCAATTTGCCTTTGTGTGGCCATGCAAAACCCATTTCCATGTTATTCATGTTGTGAGAGAAAACAAAGACAAAAATTCACAAGAAAAATAAAGAAAAAATATGCTTTCATGTTCATTTAGGTTCCACCAGTTCTTTCTCTGGAGATGTATAACATTTTTCACCATAAATCCTTCAGAATTGTCTTGGATTGTATTGCTGAGAATAGCTAAGTCATTCACAATTGATCATCATACGATATTACTGTTACTATGTACAATGTTCTCCTGGTTCTGCTCATTTCATTTTCTGGGCCCTTATCACCCATCTCTTGGTTTATTTTAATATTTTCTTGATTACTCTCCCTGACTCATTTCTTCCCCCTCCTATCCATCTTCCATTTAGCTGCCAGAATGAACTTCCTAAAGGGTAAGTCTTGGTACCCATACTACATCACTGCCTTGTTGTAGTGGAGCTCAATGAAACTATGCCATGTAAGGTTCCCCAAGACAGACAGGCAGTACAAAATGAAGCAAGGTAGAAACTAACAGAGTTTTGTCAGAATAACTCATTGGTCACAGCAAACAACCCAAAAGGGGACTCTACATGTGGACATCTCCAGATGGTCAATATTAAATCAGGTTGATTATATTCTTTGCAGTCAAAGGTGGAGATGCTATGTATAGTCAGTTAAAATAAGACTTGGAGCTGACTGGCTCAGATCATGAATTTATCATTGCACAATATAGATTTAAATTGAAGAAAATAGGGAAAATATTACACCTATAGGTGTGGCCTAAATAACATTCCTTATTAATATGAAATAGAAGTGAGGAGTAGATTTAAAGGATTAGATCTGGTAGAGTGCCTGAAGAACTATGGACAGAGGTTAGCAATATTGTACAGGAACAAGCAAAAAAAAGATTTTTAAGAAAAAGAAGAGTGAAAAAGCAAAGTGGCTGTGTGATGAGGCTTTATGAAAAGTTGAGGAAAGAAGGAAAGTAAGAGGTAAAGGAGAAGTGGAATGATATACCCAACTGAATACAGAATTCCAGCAAGGAGAAATAAAAACTTTTCTTAAATAAGCAATGGAAAGAAATAGAAGAAAACAATGGAATGGAAAAGGTGAGAGATTTATTTAAGAAAATTAGTTATCAAAGAAATATTTCATATAAAAATGGGCATGAAAAAACCCCCTAATGGTAAGGAATTAATGGAAGAAATTCAGAAGGTAAGAATATACAGAAGCATTTTACAAGAAAGATCTTAACATCACAGATAACAGTGACAGTGTGGTTACTGGAATAAAACCAAACATCCTAGAGAATGAAGTCAAATGGGCTTTAGGAAGTATTGCTAACAATAAGGCTAGTGGAGGTAATGGAATTCCAGCTGAGCCATTTAAAATCCTAAAGGATGATCCTGCTAAAGTACTGTACTAAATATGCCAGCAAATTTGGAAAACAACAGTGGCCACTGGAGTGGAAAAGGTAAGTTTATGTCTCAATCCTAAAGAAATCCATTACCAAAGAACATTCATATTACTGAACAATTGTGCTCATTTTGCATGCCATTAAGGTTATGTTTATGATTCTGCAAGCTAGGATTCAGCAATATGTGAACCAAGAATTACCAGAAGAGTGAGATGGTTTTTGAAGACACACAGGAACTAGAGACCAAATTACCAACATTCACTGGATTGTGGAGAAAGCAAGGGAGTTCCAGAAAACAAAACAAAACAAAACAACTATCTACTTTTGCTTCATTAACTATATAAAACCCTTTGATTGTGTGGATCACAACAAAATTTGGCAAGTCCCAAGAGATGAGAATAGAAGATCATCATACTTGTCTCCTGAGGATCCTATATATGAGTTAGGAAGCAGTCATTAGAACTGAACAAGGAACAACGGATTTGTTTCAGATTGGAAAAGGAGTATAACAAGGCTATATAGTGTCACCTTAATTAATTAATTAATTAATTTATTTATTTTTTATTTAACTTTTAACATTTATTTTCACACAATTTTGGGTTACAAATTTTCTCCCCTTTTCTCCCTTCCTCCCCCCCCCAGACCCAAGCTTTCTAATTGCCCCTGTGATCTATCTGCTCTCTCCTCTATCCTCCCTCCCTGCCCTTGTCTCCGTCTTCTCTTTTGTCCTGTAGGGCCAAATAGCTTTCTTGACCCCTTAACCTGTATTTCTTCTTACCCAGTGGTAAGAACATTACATTTGGTCCTAACACTTTGAGTTCCAACTTCTTTAGCTCCCTCCCTCTCCACCCCTTCCCCTTGGAAGACAGGCAATTCAATATAGGCCATATCTGTTTAGTTTTGCAAATGATTTCCATACTAGTTGTGTTGTATAAGACTAACTATATTTCCCTCCATCCTATCCTGTCCCCCATTACTTCTATTTTCTTATGGTCCTTTCCCTCCCCATGAGTGTCGACCTCGTATTACATTCTCCTCCCCTCCCCTCCCCTCTATCCTCTCCCCCACCCTGCTTGTGCCCCTGTCCCCCACTCTCCTGTATTATGAGATAGGTTTTCCGATCAAAATGAGTGTGCATTATATTCTTTCCTTTAGTGGAATGTGATGAGAGTAGACCTCATGTTTTTCTCTTGCCTCCCCTCTTTATCCAATCACTAATAAGTCTTTTGCTTGCCTCTTTTATGAGAGATAATTTGCCCCATATAACTTCTCCCTTTCTCCTCCCAATATTTCTCTCTCACTGCTTGATTTCATTTTTTTTTTTAAGATATGATCCCATCCTCTTCAATTCACTCTGTGCACTCTGTCTCTATGTGTGTGTGCGTGTGTGCATGTGTGTGTGTGTGTACTCCCACCCAGTACCCAGATACTGAAATGTTTCAAGAGTTACAAATATTGTCTTTCCATGTAGGAATGTAAACAGTTCAACTTTAGTAAGTCCCTTATGACTTCTCTTTGCTGTTCACCTTTTCATGGTTCTCTTCATTCTTGTGTTAGAAAGTCAAATTTTCTTTCCAGCTCTGGTCTTTTCATCAGGAATATTTGAAAGTCCTCTATTTCATTGAAAGACCATTTTTTCTCCTGAAGTATTATACTCAGTTTTGCTGGGTAGGTGATTCTTGGCTTCAGTCCTAGTTCCTTTGACTTCTGGAATATCCTATTCCATTCCCTTCTATCCCTCAATGTAGAGGGTGCCAGATCTTGTGCTATCCTGATTGTATTTCCACAATACTTGAATTGTTTCTTTCTAGCTGCTTGCAATATTTTCTCTTTCACCTGGGAATTCTGGAATTTGGCCACGATGCTCCTAGGAGTTTCTCTTTTTGGATCTCTTTCATGCGGTGTTCTGCGGATTCCTTGAATATTTATTTTGCCTTCTGGTTCTAGAATCTCAGGGCAGTTTTCCTTGATAATTTCATGGAAGATGATGTCTAGGCTCTTCTTTTGGTCATGGTTTTCAGGTAGTCCCAGAATTTTTACATTGTCTCTCCTGATTCTATTTTCCAGGTCAGTTGTTTTTCCAATAAGATATTTCACATTATCTTCCATTTTTCGAATCTGCGCGATATGTTCTGAGATATCTGTCTTTCTCATAAAGTCCTTAGCGTCCATCCGTACCATTCCAGTTTTGAAAGATCTATTTTCTTCAGTGAGCTTTTGAATCTCCTTTTCCATTTGGTTAATTCTGCTTTTGAAAGCCTTCTTCTCCTCATTGGCCCCTTGCACCTCCCTTGCCAGCTGAGTTAGGCTAGTTCTCAAGGTGCCAATTTCTTCAAGATTTTTTTGGTTCTCCTTTAGCAGGGAGCTGATCTGCTTTTCATGCTTCTCCCTCATCCCTCTCATTTCCCTTCCCAGTCTTTCCTCCACCTCTCTAACTTGATTTTCAAAATTCCTCTTGAGCTCTTCCATGGCCTGAGCCCATTGGGTGGGCTGGGACACAGAATCCTCGATTTCTATGTCTTTGCCTGATGGCAAGCATTGTTCCTCCCCATCAGAAAGGAAGGGAGGAAGTGTCTTTTCTCCGAGAAAATACCCTTCAATAGTTTTATTTCTTTTGCCTTTTCTGGGCATTCTCCCCAATCAGTGACCTGACCTCTGAATGTTCTCCTCACACCCACCTCGCCTCCTGGTCCTCCCAGCCAGCGTTTGGGGACTGAGATTCAAATGCTGCTTCCTGCCTTAGGGTTTTTGGCGGGGGCAGGGCTGCTAATCAGTGTGAGAATTAAGTTCAGGTGGTCAGGGGCAGGGCCACCTCTCTGGCTCAGTTCCCTCAGGGGGTTTATGCATAGACCTTCCACAATGGATCCAGGCTCCCGCCCATTTGGGGAGCCCCTCTCTGTAGCCGCCTCTCAGCTTCTATCTCCTGGAGGGGCCTGAGCCATGGTGTGCACCCCACTCCCCTCTCAACCCGCTAAAGAGACTCTCTCACCTACCCCCGTCAGTCACCTGTTAGTGGGGGGGCTTGTGCCACCGCTGGAGATTCCGTTTCTGGAGCCTTCTCAGATCTGTGCCTCTCGGAGCCACGGGCACCGCAGGTCCGGGCTGGGCTCCGTGTCTGCAGCGTGACGGACCTTTTGCGAGAGGTTTGCAGGTCCCTCTGTGGGTGGGGGGACCCGCGTGGCCGCTGGAGATCCCGTCCCCATAGCCCTCTCGGATCTTTTCCTCACAGTGTCGTGGCCGGGGCAGGGCTGCCCTCTGCTCCCTGTCCCGGTGCCCAGTTCACGGCGTGAAGGACCCCCCGCGAGAGGTTTGCAGGTCTCTCCGGAACAGAAATCTCCCTCGCTCCAATATTCCGTGGTCTCTGGGTGCAGAATTTGCCCTGGATTGGTCCCCTCTAGCCATTCTGTGGTTTGTGGGTTCGGAGCTATGTGTATGTGCGTCTTTCTACTTCGCCATCTTGGCTCCGCCCCCCTTAATTTATTTAAATTACACATAGAATGCATCATATGAAATGTCAGGCTGGATGAATCAAAAGCTGGAATCAAGGTTGCAAGGAGAAATATCACCAACCTCAGATACACAAGATGATACCAGATAGCAGAAAATGAAGAAGAATTAAGAAGACTCTTGATGGACGTGAAAAAGGAAGGTGTAGAAGCTGGTGTGAAGCTTAACAAAAAAAACCAAAACACAACTAAGATTGTGACAGCTAGTTCCATCATTTCGTAGGAGAGAGAGAGAGAGAGAGAGAGAGAGAGAGAGAGAGAGAGAGAGAGAGAGAGAGAGAAGAAATAGAAGCAGTGTCAGATTTTACATTCTTGGGTTCAAAGATCACTGCAGAAGGAGACTGCAGCCATGAAATGAAGATGCTTGCTCCTTAGAAGGAAAGCTATGGCACATCTGGACAGCATACTGAAAAGTAGAGATATTACCTTGCTGACAAAGGTCTGTATAGACAAAGCAATGGTTTTTCCAGGAGCAATGTATGTCTGTGAGAGTTGAACTATAAGGAAAGCTTGCGTTTGTCCTTTGTTCTCAAAGATGACCATGACAACAAGATGATGACATGACTCGCAGTTGACTTTGATTTGAGTGAGGGAGGGCTGAGCAAGGTCACCAACCTCACCTTCTTCTCCTGAGCCATCTGGGTCCAGGGACATGATATTCATCAGGAAGACTGGAGATAACCCAGGATGCAATGTGACACCCTGGCCCTTTCAGGCTTAGATCTTATCACAATCTTACTTTGATTGAGATACATCTATTTGATGAATAAGCTTCTTTTAAGTTACTCAAGGGATGACCCCTTTAATCAAAAAAAAAAAATCAAACTGGGATGGGAACAATTACAGGAGGCCTCAGAATGAGGAGAAAGTGAATAAAAGGTTCCAAAATCCACTAGTCCCTTAACTCTGAATCTAAGATTCCTTCTACTATATCAAAGTACTTTCTCCATGAATAAAAATTTCTGAAGATAAGACTTTTAAGATGATTCTCCTCATCACCCCCCTATCTCCTCCACAAAAGAGGACAATATGAGAGAGGGATGAATGAGAGGAATCTGTGATTCCACTTACAGAAGATAATCATGATTTCATTTTCCTTCTATTTGTTCTTTTTCTCTGTCCTCTCCTTGCATGAAGGACAAAAGATCACATTGACACAAAGCCCATCAATGGGAGACAAAATCCTAGAGCAGTTGCTCTCAAAGTGTGATCCAAGAGGCCAAAACTGTTTTCAGAATAATACTAAGAAGTTATTTGCTTATTAAAATATTCCATATCTGTTTGAGACAGGTTCTTCTTCATATACTTTAATTTAAAAAAAAATGTGCCACAGCATACTGAATACAGAAGATATGAGAATCCAGCTATCTTCTATAAAGTTAGACATTAAAGAGATTTGTAAAATATAAAATAATACCTCTCCATTAATGTTTTTGTTTTAAAATATAGTTATTTTTGTAAAGATGTTATGTTCACATGTAATAACTTTTTATTATTTTAAATAAAGTAATATTTTAAAATTTATCTATTTCAATTTTATATATAGCAAATATTGAAGTGTGCAAAGGGGTCTTGAAATAAAAAAAAAATCTGAGAACTATTATTTAGAGCATACTATAAGGCAAAAGGAATAAGGAAAAGGAATGAATCCACTTAACATTTCTTGTAAAGGCTGCCATAAATAAAGATTATTTAGTCAAGAGAGTGATCCGAGGAATAATGGGGGCCAGAAGATTCTATAGTATAATCTTATCTAAGCTAGGTAAGGGAAGGAGTTCAAAAAAGGAGAGAGAAGGATTAATAACAAAAGTAAATTCAAGATATGATGTCTTGGGTTTGCTGAGGACTTTGGCAATACTGAGTGGCACAGAATAGATGCTTCTGAACTGTAGTATTGAAGAAGTCTTTTGAAAGTCGCTTGGACAGCAAGGAGATCAAATCAATCACTAGTTAAATTAATTCAAGCTATTCTCTGGAAGGTCCTATACTGAAGCTGAAGCTTAAATACTTTGTTCACATAATGAGAAGATGGGATTCATTGGAAAAGACCTTGATTTTAGGACAGGTTGAAGGTGAAAGAAAAAGGAGATTTCAGAGGATGAGATAGATAGTATCAGGGAAGTAATGAACATGAACTTGGACAGACTTTGGGAGAAAGTGGAAGGTGAAAGGTCTGTGGGATCACCAAGAGCTGGATAAGACTGAACAAAAACAACCACAAGGTCTGGCTGTGTAATCCTACTACTTGAGAAAGTGCATTCTTTCATCTCCAGGTTAAATGTAGATTCTCCTGCTTGCTCTTTAAAGTTGATCAGAACCCGATGCTTTTCTGTCATTCTCAGAATGCAGCTCTATTGGACAGCTTGCTGCTTATTCCTCAAACAGGAGACTTATCTTTTGTCTTGGTGCCCTCGCAATGGTGCCTACCATCGCTGCACCCTTTCTCTGTCTCTTAGTGAATCTTTGCTCAAATTCCACCTTCTGTAAAAGCTCTTTCTTATTTTTTTCCAGTTGTTGGTGCCTTCCCTCTGTAATTACCTTGCATTTACTTGAATGGCATATCTTGTATGTTTGTACTTGGTTATTTACATATTATCTGCTGTGTTAGAATGCAAGCTCTTAAGAGCAAAATCTATTTTTGCCTTCTTTACATCCTTAGTGCTTAGCACAGCATGGGATACAAAATAAGTACTTAATAAGTCCTGGTTGACTGACTCATTTATATGAGGCAAGGGTGGAGAAGAAACATTTATGCAGTTACTATGTGACAGGCGTTGTGCTAACTGCTTTACATATATCTCATTGAATCCTCAAAAGAACCTTTACAGGTAGATATTGTTATTATGCCTATTTAACTATTGAGGAAATGGGCAACCAGAGGTTAATGAGTTGCCTTGGGTTACATAGCTAGTAAGTGTCTGAGGCTGGATTTGAACTAGAGTCTCTAAATTTCAGTAACAGGTCAATGAAATAATGATGTAACTTTTTTTTTCCATCCTAGTTCAATGTCCCTGTAAAATTTTCCATAGAATCCTTGGTGGTCTATAGATTGTAGGTTAAGGAGCCTTGCTTGAAAATTTTGATCCTACCAACTAAATGGTAATTATCCCCATAAATAGACAGTTTATACTCACTTAGAAAAGAGATCCCTGGAGGGTGAAGTGAAGGGAATGATCATCTTCTCTCTAACATACTTGGGAGGGGGGCAGAGGGTAGGGTATGTTATTTATTGAGGAGGAGAGTGAAATTGCCTGTTAACTCTGTATCTGGCAATATTTATTTTCTCATAAACTTTCCATTATGGACTTCACAAATAAGTAAGACTGAATAAAGACCTTTAAACAGAGGCTAGATTATGACTTGTTGGTTGTGACACAATAAGCATTCCAACACAAATGGCAATCTATTCCAAGAAAAATCCACAAGGCTGAAGGTTAGACTAGATGGTTGCTGAGGTCTCTTTCAAGTCCTAAATTCTGTGCTTTTGGGATCAATTAAGACTTAAAGATGTTCAGAAGGTTCCCACATTAGAAATCTGAAACATGAAACAGTGCTGTCCAAATCCAGCAGGCACTAGAGTATGGAAGAAAATGAAAAGCAAGTGTTCCCACCTATGAATATTAGCTAGACTAAATAAAATATAAAATTAATAGACTTGTTTTTAGTTAAAGGAGACTCTATCTCTAACAGTTCATATATGCCAAGGTCAATGACAGGATTTGGAAATGCACGTTTTTGTGGATTGAGTTTTATGGCTGTGGGGTAGCTTCATCTTTATTTTTATAAACAACCCACAAATATCTTAGTTTTTCAAAGCTTGTGCCCCCTCTTTTTCCCAAACAAAGACTGGATTCAGTTGCTTGAACATTTGTCCACATTCCAAATTTGCATCAGCCTAATGAAGGAATCAGAAGGAGACACCTTCGGTTTTTCCTGTCCCTCATGACTTTCATGTGGTGTATACTCCGAGACAAAAATTGCTCTCCAGAAGCCCAAGTAGACTAGAAAGGACTAGGAAAAACCACAGTTCATTGTTTGAGTTTGGAGTTGTCATTATGTCTGATTTAAGACCTCTTTCTGGCTTTAAGGCATATTCAGTGATTATAATAAAAGTAAAGTTCATCTTTCATAGAGACAGTGTTACCTAATGGACAGAATACTGGGCTTGGAGTCAGGAATATTTGAGTTCAAATCTTACTCCTTACTCTAGCTGTATGACCTTGGCCTACTTACTTAACCTGTCTGACCTCCAGGTAACTCTCTATGACTTAGTTACTAAGAGCCAGGTTGAAATATGTGCTGATGAAGGAAGAAGGAGTTGTCATACTGGGGGTTTTTGACATTGAGAAAACCTTAGATCCATTGCATTCTGGTATAAAAATGAATCTTCTTGTCTCAGATTCATTCAACAAGAATGAAACTGTCAAACTAAAATCTATAGAGGAAGATGAAATTCCAGGAGTGAGAACTAATCTTTGTAATGCACAGGTCCGATCACATCTTCTTCCTCTGATTCCAAGATCATTAGGCTCTCCTCAGTCTGCTTCCAACCTTTCTTCCTAATTTTAGATGACTTGACTGCTTCATGTATTCTCTTGGTTCCTTAGTATTGCCCCTTTGAGAATTTGCACCTGGTCATCTCACAGGGTCCTTCCCCATCCTTCTTTTCCTTTAAAATCTACTTCAAGGGACCACTATTTTCATGAGGATTTTCCTAAAATCCCATCTCTCCCAACCTTTCCCTACCAATAAGTGACCTCTTATAGAATGTAACATCCTTGAAGGTAGGGATTGTTTTGATTTTTTGTCTTTGATTCTTCCCAGCCTAGCACAGTACCTTGTACACATTACCCAAGTAATAAATGCTTACTAAATTGAATAGAATCTCTATTTTAAATTTCCTTAGAATAATTTTGCACTGGATCACTCCTTTTTCCATATTAGATTCCGTGGCAACATGGGTTTACTCTGGTCCCACGATCCAAGGGCCAGGGGTATTATATTTCACCCATCCCTCTAGGGTTCTCCATTACTCTTAAAGGGGTTGGGAGATTTCTCTGCCATTGGCCGGACCTAACACCAATTGTGTTTCCTCAATCTATTTATTCACTTAAAAGCTAAATTCACTTTTACAAAGGAATATTACTTCAAAGATACAAGAATAAACATTCAAAGGCTTTCCCCAACACCTTGGAGCATCGTCCAAGGAGCATACTCTTCCCCCCACCCCATACCACCATCTCCTCTGAGGAGTGAATCTGGATCAATTTCACAGTAGCTCAATTCCTACCTAGTTCAAATCCAAAGACTCAAGGGGCTAGCACCTGGGACCTTGGCTTCTCATAACTTTTCCGGCCTGAAATTCTGGACACTAGTTTCCCCAAGACTTAAATTCTGGGCAGTCAAGAACTCCACTCTAGAACTGAGAAGGACAAATAAAAGAGACGAAATCCCAAGCCCTTTGGGTCACATGGCTTAAGGGGATGGGGATGTGTTCCTGAGACCCTTCCTCCCTTTATTGCCATTAATGAATAATTCTTTTATATTAGCACTTTGTAGAAAAGAGATTCCCTTTAGGCAGATAGATTTAAAGATGTAGCCAGTCCCAACCAACTATGCTGTATGCCAATTTGGAATGTCAATATATTTACCAGTTCTCCTGAAGCAGGTCTCAAGAGCATTCCATTTGACTGATGCCATTTTAGGTGTTCTGACCATGCACCAGTTCCCATCACATGAATTTTAATTATACTTATTTTTGTATCTACTTCATTACTCTTTCCCAAAAATCATATTTAGAGTGGAATAACTTGGACTTTTCCTCAAGGTGCCAAAATTTGGAGAGCTTATTGTACTTATGCTTCAGCAACATAGAAATAATTGAATTAGTATTTAGCTAACAAGAATTATTAGTTAAAATAGGAAACCAACACTTGACAAACTTTCTCTTCTCCCTTCTCCAATTCCCTACACTACATTTAAATGGGATTTGTCATTAAAAAAAATTGACTCAAGGGCAAGCTAAGGGACCTAGAATTGCTAATTGTTGTTTTATCCACCTTCAACTTCCCCCAAATACATCGCTCAGGCTTAGAACCAAGGGCTATTACATCTTTCATCTTTTTGTCTCCAACTCCAACCAGGGCAACCCTGTGTCCTGAACAGAATAGCTCATTGAATGGAATGGGATTGACTGTAGTGGGATGGATTAGTGAGAACTGGCAGGCTGATAGTGCAGGGAAAGAAAAAAACTTCAAAAAAGAGATGAAGAAGAGCTTATTGGATTATACAGCCCAGTAGAAAAAATATAACATAAAGATATGTCAGGAGGGATCAGGAAGAGGTTAAATTATGTTAATTTTCTTCTATATGAGGAAACAGGGAATTATATACAACATTAGAAGGGATTTTCTTCAAGCAAAATTAAACTAATGTTTAGGAGCTTGGAGGGATAAACTTCAGTTAGCTGGAAAATTCATATGGAATACATCTTTTCTTCAAATTCTAGGTGATATGATATTGCTGCAAAAGGCCTTGGAGATACTTTGACCTCAAATGAAGAACTTTGAAGTTAATAGTAGGAAAATCTAGAAAGAGTAAGCACTCATCTCATCCCCATCCCCATCCCCATCCCCATCCCCATCCCCATCCCCATCCCCATCCCCATCCCCATCCTTATCCCATCCCCATCCCCATCCCATCCCATCCCATCCCATCCCATCCCATCCCATCCCATCCCATCTCATCTCTGTCCTTGTCCTCATCCCATCCCATCCCATCCCATCCCATCCCATCCCATCCCATCCTCATTTCATCTTCATCCTCATCTCTTTTATTCCTGAAGACTGAGATATTTTAGGAATTTGGCTAGATGATTTAAAAGGATCTTAAGTTGAGGTGGATTTTTGAAAGTAATTATCAGAAAATAATTAAAGCTACTACTGTTGGTTCAGTGGTAGAAATAATTTAGAGAAGGGAAAGACAAATGATGATGGAAAGAATAGCCAAATTGGAGCTGGTTTTAGTGGAAAGCATAATGAATTCTGAATGAGCATCCTATTTTGGACCCTGATTTTGGCACTTACTACTTGTATGACCTTAGACAAGTGATTTAACTTCTATGGACCTCCATTTTCTCATTTGTAAAATGAGGAGATTGGAGTAGATACAGGACTCCTGAGATTACTACCAGTCCCAAATCTGTGATCCTGGGCAAGGTAATAGTACAGGATAGTACTGAAGTTTCCAAACTGTGCACTGTAACTCCATAGAACACCAAAGCAGGATATTTAACTTCTTAAAAAACAGAACAGTGAGGTCTTTTGTTTGATCCTGGGGAGCCATGAAAAAATGAGTGAGGCACTAAGAGTGCCAGGAGCCAAGAAAGTCTGGCAGCCTCTGGTACAGTGACAACTTCCCTGGATTTGAAGTAAGATAACCTGCATTTGAATTTTGGCTCTACTTTTTTTTCATGACCTGTCTTACTTTGTGTGAAATCTTTATTATGACTGTGCTTCAGTTTCCCCATCTGTAAAAGAAGACTTGGACCAGATTATATTCAAGGCCCCTTATATAATTAAATCCTATGATACCATTTAAGTGTTCCATAGGTTATTTATAAATAATAGATGGTGTGTATCACATTAAGCCTATGTAACTATATAAAAATGTAGAAGGCAACATGGCAATTAAATGTATGCTAATATTAGAATATGAAGGTAGAATGGTGCAGAGGATAACTAGATTTAGAATTCAGGAAGTCCTAGAAACATGGGACTATGGCTATGGCACCTAGCTGAATTTATACACCACAGGTTTTTGTACCAGAAATTGGTGAAATTGATTAAATCTCACCTCTGGACCCCAAAAAACCATTATGGGAGTGGGGGAGAGAACAATCATTTATTAAGCACTTACTATGTTCTAGGCACAATGTGAAGCACCTTATAGAAATTATCTCATTTCATTCTCATAACAACTATTTTAGGTAGGTGCTATTATTATCCCCATTTTATAGTTGAGGAAACTGAGGTCTTAGCCAATAGAGGCTAAGTGACTTGCCCAAGGTCACACAACAAGTAAGTGTCTGAGGTTGGATGTGAAATCAGATCTTTCCTGACTCTTGGCCCAGTGCTCTACCCACTGCACCAGCTAGCTATCAACAGAGAGGTAGAATTTGTGATAATTCAGACACTAGAACTGTGCAAAGTAACTTTTGTACTAGCTATGAAGAAATATTTGGCCAAAGGGCAAATTATCATTTTCATTTGCCTAATATACCTACTTACCTCTTTCAAGGCCCAGCTCAGTTACCACATCCTCTTTCCTTAATCTGTCCTAGATAAAATAATGTCTCCTTTCTCTGAATTCTCATAGCATTCCACCAATACCTTTCTTATGGACCTTTTAATTGTGATTGTTGTTAATGTTTTTTTGAGTCTGGGGACCAGTGGCAGCTGCAACTTTATGGATCAACCTTGGATTCATAGTTAAAGTTCTCTAATGACCTCAAAGCTGGAAAAATCTGAGTTCAGATCACAACTTTGATGTGCTGGCTTTGTGACTTTAGGCAGATTTTTTAACTCTTAATGCTCTGGGTAGCTCTTTAAGACTATGTGTCACAGAGAAGGTAGGAATTTGCATTGGTAGAGAATTTTTTGTGTGAAGGATTTGCTATGCCAACGAAATCCCAGGTCCATTCATTCTTTCTCTCTTTTCTAGTGACCCATGAGATCCTTGAGTTCGGTAGCTTCCCTTCCCTTTTATCATCTTTGTAGCCCTGGTTCTCTTAGATTCCACACAGTTGATACTTAGTAAATATTTGTTAAATGAGTGAACAAATTAATTGTCTGAACTTTTCCTTTATTATAAACAAGGAAACAAGCTCATTTTAGAGATTTTAGAAGTACCTAGTTATGTATAATTTCTGTGCTAATTACAAATCATTCTTATTTTTCTCATTCATTAAAACAGGTCTGCAAGGACCACTTCTTGGCAAAGCTTGGTTGGTCTCATTTAAGTCTGCATAGGTTGGAAAGCAATAAACCTGCATTTCTCTAAAAATACTTAATAAATTTCGACTGCCCTTCCCTTTCCCTCCTCCCGACTGGTACTAACTAGTGATGTTATGACTGTATTTGTACTAAGAAAACAATTTTTTCAAAGAAAGTGTACTTCAGTATTGGCTCCAGTTTGGAAATACATGATTTAAAGGAAATCCACCTAGGGCCAATTTTCTTACTTATACTGCCCTCCAGTAGCACTGAACTGTGTAGGAAAAAATCCTCTGAAATCAAAACACCATTTGCACTTAGCAATGCAGTCCACTGACTTGTGTCAACTCAATTTACAGCCAAATTATGATTTCCCTTTGGGATGATGTGCTAAGTGATAGAGGTGGGGAAGAAAAAGACTGAGACAAAGCAAAGACATTGACTTTTGTTGGGTAATGAGAGTCTTCATTCTTGCAGAATTTGGAGGCATGATTCAGAAAGAGTAGTGGGATGCAGATGGTAGAATTCTTGGATTGCTTCTGTGATCCCCTGAGCTGAAGGGTGCTCCCAACTTGTTGGAATATTTTGCACATTGGAATTTTCTCTGGAAAATAGGATCCATGTCAATTGACAGTCTTATAGGAAATAGCAGGATATACTGTCAGCATCTTGGGTTCTTTACATGCATTCTGGGAAACCACTGCAACTTGGCAAACCAATCTTGTGGTTGCTTTACAAAGTAGTGCAAAAATAAAGCCAGATTCATTTGGGTACGGTTGAATTTGGAATATTGTTTTCCCTGTGTTGGTTCATCACATTTTTCTTTTGGCTTAAGGCCCTCTGGACTTCAGCAGTACAGATGTAGCCTTTTCCTCATTTCCTCTGGTATAGTATACAGATCCAACCTGGCTCCAGCAGAAGAAACTACAATTGTAGTTTTCCCTAGGTTCACGTTTATTTAGTCTTAGTAATCTTGGATTTTCTAACTTTATTCTTTTCCTGTAGCAGAAAATGTCATCATGACTGTGAACCCATGAACATTATACTTTTCTTGATTTACAGAATCTGAAAGTCTGGACCTGGAGATCAGAGCACCAAGGTCAAGTACTTTTAGAGTTGATCTGTTTGGTTTCTGAAGGGAAGGAAGAGAAATCTGGCTTGTTCCCATAGTTCTTTTCAGACCCCACTGAGTAATTACTCTTCTCTAATCTACAGAACATAGGTCTACAGCTAATAAGGATGGTTTGGAGTCATCTGGTCCAACATCTTTCTTTTACCTATAAAGAAACAGAAGCCCAGAAATTTTGTGACTTTCCCTAAAATCACAATTATTCATTGGTAAGACACAATTTCAAATACAGTTCCTGTAATTCTAAATCCAGTGAGAAGAGTGCCCAATTTGGAGTTAGATGCGCAGGGTTCGAATCCATGGTTCTGCTTCTTACTACATGTGTGACCTTGGGAAATTCACTTAACCTCTCTAGGCTGTTTCCTCATCTGGAAAATGAAGAGATTGGACTAGATGACCTCCAACTGTCCTGCAAGTCCTAAGTCTAAGATTGCCTAATTAGAGGGGCAAGATTTGTAGTGGGGGAAATCTAGACTTGGACTAAATTGTGAAAGCAACAAAGTTTTCCTTTGACATTCTATCATTAGCCTCTTCCCCAACTCAGTACTGGCTGTGTGCTTGCTTAAGCATTCCTGTCCTCTTAAACTAAACAAAACAGAAATAAAAGCCATCCTCCTCAGGCACTGTCCCAAGTTTCAGATTTTCAGGACTTCTTCCTTCCCATCACAACTTACACATATTGGAGAGTACATCAGCCTCCATGCTCAGAAGGCATCATTTCAAGTCCTAGCATGGATTCTCTTAGCTTTGTGGCCTTGGAGAAGTATTGAAGCCATTGTCCCTTGGTGAAGATAATAACACATAGCCTACCTACTTCACTGATTATTGTGATGGTCAAAGGAAACTGGCTTGTGCTATAATGTGAGAACTATTATTATACATATGTCCCTGTTCCTTTTTGTGTAGCTAGGTGACACAGTGAATAGAGCCCTGGGCTTGGAATTAGGAAGACTCATGTTCAGGAGTTCAAGTCTGGCCTCAGACAGTTTACTAGCTATGTGACCCTGGGCAAGTCACTTAACCCTGGTTGCCTCAGTTTTGTCAAATGTAAAATGAATTGGAGAAGGAAATGACAAACCACTCTAGTGTCATTGCTAAGAAAACCCCACATCGGGTCACAAAGATTTAGACATGACTGAAAAGACTCAAGAACATCAAACTACAAACCTATTCCTTTAGAGTTTTGCTTTATTCCCAGTTGGTTCAATAAGCTAATGAGGGTAGAGGAGTGAATGTCTGATGAGAGCTTTCACAGCTCCACATTCCAGATAATATTTGCATTTTAACAGGGCTGTTAATATTAATCTCCAAACTTAGCTAAGGTGGGAACCTTGGGTTATATAATAATGACCTTTCCTTCTTCTAGGCAAGCTTTGGGTGCCTGAGAACTTTTCTAGGGCAAAGCCCATCCAGGATAGCTGATTGCCCTACCTCCACTTTCCTTCCTCCCTTATGTGGTCTGGGCTAGCTCTTGAGTCCACCAGGGATTACAAGGCAAGAATACCTAGCCCTTTTTCTTTCCTCTTTGCCTGGTCTCCTTGCCTGGTCACAAGGATTAAATGAAATGAAAGCCAGCAACTCCATTCTTTTAGATGAGATGAAGGACAATAAGGCTTACCACCTGCCCTGACACTGACTCCTAAAATCCTTTAGGCCTTTCCAACTACCTTGCAATTGATTTTTTTATTGCATTGTCTCATTAATTACAATCCAGATCCTTGACATCGAGGACTGTCTAGCCTTTCCTATTGTATCCCTAGGGCTTAGTACAGTGTTTGACACACAGTAAGCATTTAACAAATTCTTTGTCATTCATTTATCATTCACTCTTAAATTGCTTTCAGGCAGTTATATATATATATGTATATATATATATCATATTATATATCTAGTATTATTATATTATTGATAGTATTAGTATAATTAGTATTATTAATAGTGATTAGCATATTAATAATAATGTATGTTATTACATATGTCAAGTATATTACATGCAACATACAATATACTATATATTTAATAACATGTATGCAGTGCCTTAAGGTTTGTAAAGTACTTTACAAGTATTATCTCATTTGATCTTCTCAAAAACCCCGTGTTGTTATTTTTGGGTTGTTTTTCAATTGTGCTTGACTGTGACCTCATTTGGGGTTTTTTTTTGGCAAAGATACTGGAGTAGTTTGTCATTTCCTTTTCTAGTTTATTCAACAACTGAGGAAACTGAGGCAAACAACATTGCAAGGTCACACAGCTAGTAAGTGGCTGAGACCAGACTTGAACTCAGGAAGATGAGTCTTCCTGACTCCAAGCCCAGTACTCTACCTACTGCACCATCAAGCTGCCCCAATAACCCTATAAGGTAGGTGCCATTTTATAGATGAAGAATTTGAATCTGAAAGCACATACATGATTTGCCCAGGGTCACACTGCTAGTAAGTATCTGAGGAAAGATTTGAACTCAGGACTTCCTAATTCCAAGTCCATCATTCTATCCACTATTGTAGTTTAATGCACTGCTAAACTGCCAGCTTCACGTCTTTTTTCCTTTAGAATCTCCTGCCTTAGAGAGTCAGCAGACCTTCCACTGTCTCACACTGGCCTATGTTGCTCTCAAGTGCCACCCACAACTGAATAAAATGTAACTGGGAAATATTTAACAACATATAAATGAAAATACAACAAATATAGACAATATTACATTTTAAAACATGCATGCATTCCAGATTCTTGTGCATGTTTCAGGAGTCCTATTTCTCTTTCAGTCGGACCCCACTGGTATAGGGGGAAAGAGGGCTAAATTTGGCAAGGATGACAGTTGTCTCAAATCTGGATTCTGAAACCTGTTAGCTTTGTGCCCCTGAGCAAGTAACTTCCTCTTGAGTAATTTCTTCCATTGTATAATGGAACAGATCACAGGGTTTGGGGGGAGAGGCCCAAGGTCAAAGATGGCAAAAGTTACTTAACTTCTCCTGCCTCAGTTTTCTTATCTTTCAAAGGAAAGTCTTGGACCATATCTGAAGTCCCTTCTGTGACTTTCTATGATGTTCAGCTGTAAAATGGTGCCAGTAATAGAACCTACCTCAGGGCTGCCGTGAGCCCAAATGAGACATATATGGAAAGCATTTTGCAAACCTTAAACACTGTACAAATGGGACGTCCACTCCTGCTAAGGGAACCTTCCTCATTGAATTAATTTGCTTCCATTTTGGTCCCCTGTTATTTCTTCTCTTTTGCAGGCCCCCTCCCTCCTATTCTTTGACAAAGCAATTCACAATATTGGTCTGCATCGTGAAATCTTCCCCCATTCTTCTCCAGTTGGAAGAAAACAGCATTAATTAAGGGCCTACTGTGTGCCAGGAGCTTTACAAATATGATCTGATCCTCCCCAAAACACTGGTGCTATTTTTATTATTCCCATTTTACAGCTGAGGAAACTTGCTTAGCCTCATACAGATAAGTGTTTCAGTACAAATTTGAATTTGGGGCTTCCTGACTCCATGCCCAGCACTCTAGCCACTGTCCCACTTTAGTGTTCCAATTTTAGAATTAGAAGAGACTTTAGAGACGCTATATTTCAATCTATTTACTTCTCCGTGAGGAATCTGAATGTTGGAGAAAAATGTCTTGAGCCACCCAGCTGAATCTATGAACCAGACCCCTGCCTCTAGTTTTGTCCCCCTCTTACTCCACCACTTGTTCCCTCCTATCTTTACTTCTCTGTAGTTTTAATTTTGTTCTTGGTTTTGCATTTTTTACTTCCCCCTACTTCTCCCTCCCCTCCCCCAAGAAGGCTACAATTAAGCACTGATATATTTATGTATATTCCCCCCCTTCTATATTGACTCTTAACAACAACTTTGACCATGGAAACCAATGAAACAAAAAGTACAAAATGTCACTTACACTATATCCTTTTTGTTTGGGCCATGATACTGGCAGAAGCAGGGGCATGGATACTTAAGAATTTCAGTATTTTCAGGTTATCTAGAAATATTAATTTAATTGCTGGTGTTTTAAATGTGGACTGCTTGTCCAGCGAACAGCAATAACAAATTTGTATACTGTAGAAATAACGTTGTCAATCTTAATATATTTAAATAAATCAGACCTGCAGACAAAAGGAAGGCAAGACTTCAAGGACACACCCAGTACTGAATGAAAAGCCTCTCTTCTGAGGCCCAGCAAAGCCACGCTGGGAAAATTTCATCATAAGAATATTGTCTATCAGGTCATAAAAACTATTTTGGTGACATCAGCTCATGAAGACAGGCTACCTAGTTAGGGTAGGTTTGGTGGAAGGTAGACCATTATTATTCAGTATTATTGAAAGGCCAATATTCTTCAGTAGGTACAGTGAGAGTAAGTATTGTTGCTTTGACCTATGAGGACTAATCTACGTATGAAGACATTTTAAACAATTTTTTTTTTTTTTTTTACCATGTAAGATTACCTAATTGTAACAAATATCTCTTCTTAAAACAGAAATACTTAGAGCCCTTGGTGGCCTCCCTAAATGAAAAAAGAGAACCTTTCAAGGTCCAAGTAGATAATAAAAGTAATTGTAGTCAAGATTGAGTGCTGAGTAATATTTCTCATTTCCTCCTTTGAGTGAACTAGAGCTGGGCAGCTAGGGGGTGAAGTGGACAGAGTGCTGGGCCTAAAGTCAGGAAGTCCTGAGTTTAAATCCAGCCTCAGATACTAGTTGGGTGATTCTAGGCAATGAATTGCAGGAGGAAATGGCAAACCACTCCAATATTTTTTCCAGGAAAACCCCTCATGGAGTCACAAAGAGTCAGATACGACTGAAATGACTGAGTATTAGTGTGCTTGAGCTATGAGCTCCTTACTTGCTACCCTTTTTCAGTATAGCTGGCCTCGGTGTCTTTGACCCTATGGAGTTAGCTTCCTTATGTTCCCAAGTGTAACTAAAAGGAAACACAACAGACTGGCCTAATCAAGAGAGGTTCATTCTTAGTTGAGCACAATCCTAGTCCTTTGTACTCTGGGGGGATTGACCTTTAATCCTGGCTTTGGCATTCTTATAAGCAAAGGGCTCCAATAAGACTCTAATCCTGACTTTAGACTCGTGCACTCACAGCTGTTATTTTAGTGTTTCTAGTTTTTAATTCCCTACAGCCCTTTGGATCTGAAATTCAATGTCCAATAATTTGTCCTTTTCATTAACATACCTCTGCTCATTTTGCTCCCATTGGTTTGGTGGCTTTATAATGGAATGTTCCTGAAAACAGACAAGCTCCATACTGTTTCTAGACTGCTGGGTGAGCAGCTGCATCACATGGGCACATAGTAGAGAAGGGAAGAGGTAGTCCAGATTGGAAATCTTGATTCTCGGGACTCTGCGGCAAATTAGAAAAAGTGCTAAAGTTGGAATCCCTGGCTTTAGATTCAATCCTACTCTGATGCTTACTATTTCTGTGTTGCTGGGAAAAATCACTTGGCCTTACTTCTTCTCTCTCACCATACTTAAATAGTTCCGCAATCTTGATTCAGGAGTTCCATTCAACAGTGTATGTCATAATTCATGAATGCTTCCCCATCCTGTGACACTCTCATCCAGGTCCTTTCAAAAGTTTGCCCCCATGGCTCTACCCAACCTGCTGGATGTCTCCTGCACTTTCTCCTGACAACATCAAGGTATCAGGAGAGTACACTGGCTGACCAATGCTACCACTTGTTCTCACTATGTGACTCAATTCATGCTATGCACTTCTATTTTCTTATATGTAAAATGGCCATACTTGCAGCAATTATCTCGTTGGGTGATTGTGAGGGAAGTGGCTCACTCCTTCCAGGGTACATATTTCTCTTCAGCCATGCTTTCTCATCCTGTGCTAATCTTTTTCATATTCTCCAATATACACTCAATATGAAAGTACCACCCCCCTGCCCTGGAGGCTTTCCTTTAGACCTTTAAGCATTGAGCAGGTACCCGTGTAGCTTTTGAGCTATTTTGCTGCTCTTTTTCCTGGATGTCTCATTCTCTCACTTCCTTTTCCTTCCTGGATGATACTGTTCATGCTACTTTTGCACAAGCCATCACTGCTTACAAGTGTTAATCCTAAAATGCCAGACAGCTGTAAAGTATTATTCTTCTGAATTCTTGACTTTGGTCTGGATAACTGAGTATGTTAGAAAGCTGACAGTTGAATAAGTGTTGCATTTCTATGTCCTAATTTATTTGATTCTTCTCCTGGTCTCCTAATTGCAATTAGTAACTCTCTCCTTTTGGAGAAGACATTTGTAAGTATGAGATGGTTCCGTAAGAGCTTGACTGTATCTCCAGAGTCACTGCTTGTGTAATCTCAAACAAGTAGGTTGTACATGATTTGTGAAGTGAGTGTGACATATACTTCTCTCACTGGAAGTCCATGAAATCCAGAAAAAGCAATGTGTGGTCCAGTGGATAAGGCACTGGATTTGAAGTCAGGAAGACCTGGGCTCAAATATCAACCGATATCAAATATCAACTCAGATATCAAATATCTACTACAACACTATCAAATATCAATCAAATATCAATTTCAAATATCAAAATTTCTCTGATTGTAAAATGAAGGAGTTGAACTTGGTGACTTCTAATGGTCTTTCTGACTCTAAAATCTATGATCCTAGGATCTATGATCTTCTCTCTCCATCCATCCATCCATCCATCCATCCATCCATCCATCAATCCATCCATCTATTCATCCATCCATCCAATCTCTGTGCGACTCTGGTCAAGTTTCTAAAATTTTCATTGCCCCAGGTCATTTTGATAAGACTATATATACTTTGAGAATCGTGGCCGATTTTCCAGTGAAGAGGTTGTTGTTTTGTTTTACCAGAGGGTTCCCCATACCAAAGAAATCACCAGCTTTGACCAAATATATCCAAAGAGGTGAGATAGAGATATATATGTATATAAACACACATACACAGAGACATACTAATATTATTATTTATAAGAATGTACCTATATGCCTGTAGGTGCC
Source organism: Notamacropus eugenii (assembly GCF_028372415.1). Taxonomy (NCBI): domain Eukaryota; kingdom Metazoa; phylum Chordata; class Mammalia; order Diprotodontia; family Macropodidae; genus Notamacropus; species Notamacropus eugenii. Next base: position 332,571,165 of record NC_092877.1, read on the forward strand.
TATGATTTTATAGAGATATGCATGTTCTATGCATGTAGAAGTGTAGACATATACCTATTCATGTGGTGTGTACTTGTAAATATTTAACCAATAAACAAAATAGAATGTAAAAATAAATATTACAACCAAATCCTGTGAAGAGACTATTTTGATTACATAACGTGGCTCCTTTTTCCTATTGCGAAAGCTAATGTGATTGTCTTAAAGTTAGCATTCCTATGATATGGTTGCCATACGTATAGCTAAACAACTATGTCTATATGGATCTTTTGCATATGCAAACACACACGTATACCCACATGCAAACATATAGATATATGCACATCAATTTATATTTAAATGTGCATATGTGTATATGTTGTCCAATTGTTTTAGTCATGCCTGACTCTTTGTGACCCCATTTAGGGTTTTCTTGGCAAAGGTCCTGGAGTGGTTTGCCATTTCCTTCTCCAGGTCATTTTACACATGAGGAAACTGAGGTAATCAGGGTTAAGTGACTTGGCCAGGGTCACACAACTTGTAAGGATGTAAGACCCGATTGGAACTCAAATCTTCCTGACTTTAGGGCTAGCACTTTATTCTCTGTATCACCTAGTTGCCCCATATGTATGTATATGCCATCTGAAACATGAGTTTCTATCTTTACTTGGACTCTCCTTTACAGAGGTATACTGACTCCAGGCCCTCCTTTGCTAGATGTAGAGTTTTGCTTTTGTATGAACACTGGAAAAGCATTGAGACAATTTCTCTATATGAATGGCTAACATCTTTATATCTACCTTAAAATGCTTTAGTCATTAGGTTGACTGAAAGTTTAAAAAGTTTAAAAGTATTTTTACAGAGGTGAATAGATCAAAGGCATCTAGCAAAGCATTTTTGCAGAAGGAAAAAAAAGAAAAAAAAGAGAGAATATGAGGATCTAGACCCAGAAAAGAATAACATAGATTCTTAATAGATAATATATTTCTTTTTTAATAGTGGTTTTTAGAGGAGGAAGGAACGAAGGATGGAGGAGAGACAGAGAAATGAAAAATAATGAAAAAAGAAAACAAAAGAAAAAGTTATACAGGAAAAAGGAAGGAAGAAAGAAAGGAAGAAGGAAAAAAAATGTCCTTTCTAGAAAAGGAAAGAATTTGATTAAGCAGGAAATCTTGTTCTACAAACAAAGGCTGAATTTTCTGTGGCTGCCACAATAGGGCTGCCTCTAAAGAACACATGGCAATGTACAAAGGGGTTCTCAAGAGCAAACATTATTCTATTGAAAAATCACTCCTTCTTTCCCTTTGTTGGTCAAAGGGAATTTCTCTTTTCTCTATGGAGCTTTAATTAGAGGTTCATCCTCGATGTTACCATCTGCTTACTTTTTAATATTAAAATTGGTATCCTTTGATGCATGAATAGAAATGCTATTTATCAGCTTGACAAACTTGTCAAGCTGAGCGAGTTTGGGGAGTTGATATTTGAAGACTCTTAATGGTTTTATCTTTGCCACTTGTCCAGATGTCTACTGCTTATGCAATCGGTTTGCCATTAGCCTCATAGCATAAGACCATCAGGTTTTGGTCATCAGAATCACAGACATGGATTTGGACTGATGCTGAAATGAGCCATCTATCAATAGTTAGATCTGAGTTTTTATTCTGTTTTTCTTTGTAAGTTCTTGTCTCATTCATTCAGATGAGCGTTCTTATATGCTTCTCAATGGAAAATCTATGAAAGACAAATATGCAGCTTTTTAGAAGAAAACCTAAACTTCAAGTGAATTTTTATTCAATACTTCGTGTTTACTTATATATGAACATGTTCTGTTTCCCAACAGAGGATAAATTCCTTGAGGATAAAGACCATATTTTCCTTCTTTTTCTGTCTCCCCCTTTTCTCAAAATATCATGCCCATAGCAGAAACACAAGAAATGTTTTCTGATTGAATTTGTGACACTTTGTACCAAGAAGAACTTTTTTTTCTTTCTGGAAAAAAATTTAAAAGTTCCAAGACATTTCTTGGTGAAATATAACACATGATGGATTTTATAGTGTAAAGTACTATAGTATTATGTATATTCAAATTTTCTTTAAATATGTTAGTTGTAAAAATGAAGATGTTAAGGAATCTACCTACAACACTAGCTACGAGCATTGATTAATGCTCAGACCAGAAATAAGAAAAGAATGAGAATAAGAAAGCATAGGAAAGCACATAGAGTATTATTTATGGCCAGCAGCTTATATGACTTGATTGTAAAAAGAAACCGCAACCCAATTGGGAGGTTACAATCTGATCATAAAAGAGCATCAGCTCATTTATTTCAGCGAAATAGGAAAGAAAATCTATTCTGATAGCAGAAAACAACAGACAGTCCGTACCATATTCCCATCCCATAGGTTCCCAAGAAGTACATGTCTCCCAGGGTAGCTCTTATCTGACATTCACTTGGAGAGTGAATATTTTTTGGAAACTCCAGTCCTCTTCCTTATTTCCCTCTCTCTATTCATGATACTATGATTCTCTCAGTCACTCTTTTGTCACCTCAATCTCATCTCTGATTTTTCTCTGTCTTTTCTTCCACACTCCGTATCACCCAACAGTTTCTATTGATTCTGCCTCTGAAATAACTCTTGCTTCTGTATCCTCCATTCTCACCACCACTTTTCTAGTTCAGATTTTCATTAACTTCAGTCCCTTAGAAGTACTACCTACCTCCATTCTTCTCTCCCACCCCAGATTACCTTTTCTCCTTTCTTATCATCACATTAATCTTCTCAGTACATAATTCCTATCACATTTCTTTCATGAGAAAAGATCTTCATTTCCCATCTCCATTCAAAGCCTTCCCTAATATGACTCCAATCTGACTTTTCCACCTTATCAAATACTTTTCTTTTTCATGCATTCTCCACTCTATCCAAACTAGATTAATGTTTATCTCCTAAAAATATCCCATTTATTCTCCTTTCCACATTTTAATATAGGTTTTTTCTAGGGATGAACTCAAACAAGCTAGCAAGAAACAATTGTTAATTTTTTAGTGGGAACAGTGACACCTCAGAAATTGATAAATGTTATTGATTAAAGCTTGACTTATTATAATTTTGATTGTCTAGACTAATGCAGTGATGGAGAAAATTTTAATAATGCAGTTTAATCTTAAAAGTATACCGAGCATGTTTTTCCTCAGAGAGCTGATTGTTGAACATGTATCAACATATCATTTCATATTCCTTATCCCAAGAATTGTTTTCTCTGCTTGTTCTCCCATCATTTCCTCTTTGATCTCAAGTCTATTTCCCCCTCATTTGATCTTATAGGACTATGTATTCCTCTTAGGCTCTGGTTGTATATATGTTATATTTGTCTGTGAATAAAAACTTTTATTATCTCCCTCATGGGACTATATTCATGAGGGCCAGATCTGTGTCTTCTGTTCCCTTGTGGTTGCCTGGGTTCTTAATCTAGTGTATTTCATATAGTAAGTGTTGAGTGAATTTGGATGAAAGGAGGAATAGATATTTTTAGAATAGGTCATAACTATTACTTTATGGGTAACATCTGGACATCTCTAGATCATCTACGTAGTCCCTAGAAATGATGCTCTGGGTTCAATGGTGCCATATCCACTAATAACAAACAAGCAAATAAACAGACAAATAAAACATAGTTTAGGAGATCTTCCTGAGATATTTATTTATTTATTTTTACTGGACATCCAGAAACTAAATCCTCTGAAATTATCCTTCATCTAATCTATTTATATCTTGTATGTACCTAGGTATACATAGATGTGTGTACTGGAAGCAGTTAGGTGGTACAGTGGTTACAGTGTTGGACCTGGAGTCAAGAAGACCTGAGTTTAAATTTGGCTCAGGTACTAACTAGCTCTGTGAACTTAGACAAGTCACTTAACTTCTTACTATGTCAGTTTCCTCAACCAAAGAATAAGGACAATAATACCACTCACTCCCCAGGGTAGTTGTGGGTATAAAATGGGATAATATTTATAAAGTTCTTAGCAGAATACCTGGTACATATTAGGTGCTTAACACATGTTCATTCCATTATATTATTCCCACTACAATGACACATGTTAAGGTTAGAGCCCTTTGAGATTTGTAAAGTGTTTAATGTATGTTCTTTCATATGATCCTCCAAACAATCTTGTAAAACAGATGCTGTGAAGAAAGTGACTCTGAGAAACATTAAGTTATTTGCCCCTGGTATATGTCTGAGGTAGGATTTGAACTCAGGTCTTCCTTACTCCAACTCCAGTCCCCTATCCATTACGCCACTGATGTGCCTCACTAGTTGGAAGAATGGTCAGACCTAGACCGTACTTGCAAGTGATCATATATGTAGGGGAAATATGTGTCCAGAACATATGTAAGGTATATACACATTGCATGGCCAGAGCACATGAAAGAAATAGCACACATATAGGAAATATGTGGCCAAGGTACAGATGTGAAAAGATACCCCGAACACGTTTGGCTAGGGTACCTGTGTGCATGTACTTCTCCTATGTCTAATCCTTCAGGACCATGGATAATGCCTTCTGGTGATGTGATCACATTGATCCCTCTGGCCTGACCTCCTGTCAGTCTTCTGTGAAGGATATCCTCTGCTAGGGCTGTATAGAGTTGGTCTCCTTTGCTGGGCATTGATCAGTGACCTCGTCATCTCATTATATGTATGTATCTTGTGCTTGTCACTAAGTGTAACTCTGTTGGTCATGTTGTTGTGAAACTTTTCTCTATGTCTAGCTTCTGACTTTGGCTGGGGTCATCAGCTGAGGTGTTATATCCTCCACAGGAGAAGGTTCTACCATCTCTTTTTTAGCTTGGAGCTCAGTGATTTACACTTCACTTTTAGTGATGTAAATAGGCCCTTCCCAAATCTAGTACTGACAATGGAAAACTCTTAGTCTCTTGTTTTCCCCATGAGGGAAATCTGTGAATACCCAGACTTATAGCTGGGTAAAAGTTTTTTCTTTCCAAAGACAATCTTGGAGGCTTAATACCAGATACACATACACATGTAATAAAGGCAGAAACTTGGGACAAAAGATTGAGGTGCAAAGAGATACATCTCCAGGAAGATTTGCTTTTACTTTCTCTCTTCACTTCCATTTAAAGAGATTTCTAGTACTAGATCAGATAGTGGTCTCCAACAGAGGACTGTAATTCAAATCATGCCTAAAGACTTTAAAAAAAATAAGTAATTAATTAAATACTTTTGGTCTGTGCTCAGTTGACTGTTTTATGTTGCAAAGGGGAACTCTGCAAGCTACAACCCTCTTTTTAGAAAGAAAAAAAGCTTTTACCCAGCTATGATTCAATTAAACAAAAATTAAGTGTTTCCTATATGTAGATTGCATTTTCCTTGCCCTCATGGCAAGTGGGGAGGAGGAATGTATCTTTTACATGCTACATCTGGAGGCCCACAGAAACTGATGTTCGTAGCAAATTAGAACAAAGAGTAAGTTGATGTATCAGGGTTGTTTTAATATCTCCATTGTGGAGAACCATCATTTAACTTTCATTATACTTCACAAATCTCAGGCTGTAAAAATCTTGATTATCTGGAACCTGAGTTGAAAATGTCAGAAGTGTTAGCCCTGAAGTATTTCTCACGTCATAGATGTGGAGGTGCTCTTTATTGACGTGATTGTAAATTCTCTATTCCCATCCATTCCGTGTGACTCTTGTTCAGATTCTCTCATCAATTTACCACCTGATGTGCTGGGGCCTTCCTCAGTTTCTCCTGAAGTCACAAGGACACCAGAAGAGTATTTGGACTCCTGTTGCTTCTCACTCTTTCCATATGATTCATTCATTACCTTTTTCATTCATACCTCTTCCAGATGGCGTTCTTTCCTTCAGTTCTTCTCCAAAGTTTTATTTGTTACATGTAGGTAACAAATCACAAAATGCAAACATACTTGTGAAATTCAAAACCATTTTCATTTACTCATGGCTACTATTAACTTTATTAATAATTAATTTTATTATATAGTAATAAATAATAATTATTTATTATTGAAAGTACAGCACCGCACTGATAATTCATTAAAGATATAGATGTATAAACAGGGCCCTACCACTTTCCATAATTCTGATGAGCAAAGGACATTAGTCAGTTTTTGTTAGCCAGGACACACAACTCTAAGGGGGAAGGGGAAGGAAAGAAGTGTTTGTATAGTGCTCCCTCTGCACTAGGCCTTGTGCTAGCACTTTATATCTCTTATTATCTCATCTGATCCTCACAACAGCCTTATAAGGTAAGTGCTGTTATTATCCCTATTTTACAGTTGAGGAAACTGAGGTAGACTAGACAGTGGTTAAGTGACTTGCCCAGGGTCACACAGCTAGTGTCTGAGGCTGCATTTGAACTCTGATCTTCCTGACTCCAGAACCAGTGCTTTATCCACTGTGCCACCTAGCTGCCTCAACAGGCTGGCAATGTTTACACAAATCTAGTAAGTTGGCAATTAACAAATAACTTATTGGCACAAAATGCAAATGATTTCACTTCCCCTTTAACTGGCAAATTCAGAAACGGCAGCTATACTGCCTGAAGTAGGCAATAGAAGCTTTGTCTTCTTTTCCATATTCTTTTTTAGAGAGATTCCTGGTTCTATCACTTTTTCTCAGCCTCACTCTCTTTTCCTACCCCCACAGTTTTCTTACTTATTCCACAGTTTTATTCTCCTATAGGTTTTGAATGGCTTCCTTGTCCTATCAAGAGGATCTAAAACCTGGTGGTTCTTTTCTATGCTCTATACTTTTAAAATAAAATGTGAAACCTTATGATGTCCTGTTTAAAATATAAATTGCATTTATGAACCAGGCTAACCTGCATTGAGCACATTTTAAAGCACATTCCAGGATCAATTTTGTTTTTTTTTCTTCATCGTGACTTTTTTATATTATGCTATGACTTTTCTTTACTATACACTAGTACTGATGACAATGCTATGCAATAATAACAGCAGAGGCTCTGGTAGCTTCATACACCACGATTCACCGCCACCCCTTACAGCAACATTATAAGTGTATTTCATAGGCTGTGGAAGCCAAGGCGGAGAGTCTGGTCAGTACCAAGGTGTGCTTATAATGGATAGGTGAGCTATGCCTTAAAAGAGTTGGGGAATCTCTTTGTCATACACTCTACTTCTTGAGAAGCAGAATGGTAGAGAAGACAGATGACTGGAAGAACTAGTCAAAGACTGCCTCACACACTTGCTGGCTGAGTAAGGCACTTAAACTTTTCTAAGCCTCAGTTTTCTAATCTGTAAAATGGGCATAATAACAGCAACTAACTTGCAGAGTATAGATCACAGGAGAGAATGTAGGTAAAGTACTTTGCAAACCTTAAAAAAACTATTTTAACATATACAGAGGAGAAATTCCTCCCTCTCTTTTAAAAAAAAATGAGATCCTTTTAGAGTACATGTTGTTATATAAATATGCGTATATGCATAAATACATACATATGTACATATATTATATATACACATGTAGGTACATACAGATAGATATAATCATTTTTTCAGTAGTGTCCAACTCATCAAAACCCCATTTTGGTGTTTTTTTTTGTGGCAAAGGTACTGGAGTGCTTTGCTATTTTTTCTCTACTTTATTGGATAGATAAAGAAACTGAGGCAAACAGGTGTAAGTGACTTGGCCAAGATTACACAGCTAGTAAATGTTTGGGGTTAGATTTGAACTCAAGAAGATGTCTTCCTGACTTGAGTTCAGGCACTCTATTCACCGTGCCACCTAGATGCTGCTGCTACACATACACACACACACGTATGTGCATGTGTGTATCTATACACACACATGTACATGTATATATGTGTATAGAAACACATACATTTATATGTTAAATAAACAAGCTATAGGAACAATGATATCTACACTATTAAGTACATTTTCTGAACATTTGGATGCCTATGAAGATGTCGGTTTCTGAAGAAAATCATCTACAAGAGCCCTGCCCCTTTCTCATGTTTTCATCAAGTATGCCTTGAATACATGTATATGTGTATGGATAATATAGAGATTAAAAGTCAGCTTATCAGCCAATATTACTGATATCTTCTTGATTACTTTAAAAAACAATATTGCAGTCTTTTCCATTCTTAGGTATCTTCTCCTTTTTGTCATTCCATTTATTTTAAATAAACTTTGTAAGTAAAGCTCACAGAACTTACCTCAAGAGAGAATCAATGAGTTTATGCATGAGCAGACTTATAGAGTTCCTAAGGGTGTCAGAGCTGCCTCTTGTACCCTAACTCCATTATTTGGCAAGAGACAAACTCAGGCTCGGAAAGATGAAGTCACTGATCCATCTATCAATATCTCTACACTGGACTCTATCTCCATACTTTTGTAGCTGTCACTTGCTACAATCAGAGATCAGAAAGAAGGTAAAAGTTGTTTGAGGACCATAACCCTATTCTGGCTTGTAATCAAGGGGTTGGATGCTGGTAAATATTTAACATCTGGAGAGCCTTTTCTGTCTAACTCCATTGTTAACATTTTCTCCATCACTTTCCTAAGTGTAGACAATCAACAAATTAATAGATCAAGCCCTGATCTGTAGCATTTGCCCATTTCTGAAGTGTAAGTGCTCATACTGAAAACTGAACAATTGCTTCTTGAGGGCTGGTTCAGACTGACTCCAGTGTAGCTCCTGATGGTATTTTAGCTATTTATGTGTATGTCTAATGTGCTATCCTGTACTACAAAGTTCATGAGGACAAGGACTGGGGACTATTCATCTTTGTATCTCCAACTGATCCATGGCCTAACATGGGAGGTTAGAGAATCATAAAAGTAATTGTCATCAGAAAAATGGATCAAACTTAAATATGGCCTAGCAGTGTGGTGATCATGTCCTAGGACCTAGCTTTGTGCTTGCTTTTGGTTACCACTAATCTCTATAGGAAAAAATCAAAATTCAGAGAAGGAAAAGAAACATAACTGGCCCAATGTCAGATTGTGAAATAGGCAAACAACTATTTCCCCTTAAATGCTCTTTCATTCCTTTTTTCCACCTTTGTTCTGCACTTCCCTGCTCATCTCCCAAAGGACAAGGGTCCACTTATAACCTCCAGACTTTTATTTTGTCACTCAACCAAAGCTAGATAGCTATCTGTGTTCAGGACTCTTTTTTTTTCTTTCATCCATCAAAACTTACTCCTCCTTTGTTTCCTTCCCTAAGATGACAGTGGGCAATAATAGATTTCAATCAGATAATTTAGTCCCCATTGACCTATTAGCTGTCTAAAACCTGCTACTTTTCCCAGATTACAACATGGTTTAAATCACCTCTATCCAATAAACCTTTAATTTAGTGCCTATTATGTGCGAGGTTCTGGGGATACAAAAGTAGGTGTGACACAGATATCTGCTCAAGGATGGGAGGGAAGATATGTACACAGAGACTTGGAGTACAAGGAAGAAGAAGGAAAGGTCCAGGGAAAGTGCTACGGGGAATTGATTCGAGAAAGATCTCTTCTGTATGATCAAGTCTGGGACTTGATTGAGGAGAGTTACACCTCTCCTGCATCTTGAGGGGAGATGCAAATCAATAAGGGGAGACAATGAATCATTGGGGGAGAGAGGGAAGAATGAACAAAGAAAATGGATAGGTGAGAGACAATGATGAAAATGGAGAAAGGAAAGAGGTTTCAGAATGTTGAAGGACATTGTTAAGATGTACTTACAATGAAAAAATGTGTTAATATGTTGGAGATTTTTCAAGTACCTTGATTGGCTAATAGGGAAAATGTTTTTGCTTAGAGAACTTTACTGGTGCCCTTAAAATCACCTAGGCCATGCACTAACTTTCTTAATTTTCACATCAGATTAGAATCACCACTGGAACTGGTACATTTAAGATATCTTTCACATGAGTTTCTTTTCTCAGAAGATTTAAATATTTTTCTCTAAGTGCTGAGGATTAACTCTCCCTGCATTTGAGTATGATTTTATTTTCCTTTCTGAAAGCTGGGAGTCTTGCTTCACGCGTTCCTCTCATAATAGTATATTCAGGGCATTACAATCCTTATGGAAACTCTGGAGCACTTTTGGTTCAATCAACATGCATTGAACTCCCACTGCGTACAAAGCTCTGTATCACACTTTGTGGAGGATCAAAAGATGAATAAGGCATAGCTCATTTCCATTAAGGAACATGTAATCTGGTAGGAGAGACGAGAAATAGACGTAGTAACCACAATGGAAAGTAAAATATATGCTCTAGAAGAAGAGGAAAAACAAGGTTTATGGGGACTCAGATGGGAGAATTCATTTCCTATAGCACGCATTCTTAACCTATGGTTCATGAACATCTTTAAAAGATATTTTGGTTACTGTATTTCAACATAATGTCTGCTTTGGAAGCCTATATATTTCATTTTGTATATTTAAAAAATATGATTCTATGCAAGACTTCATGGATGTCATCAGGTGGCTAAAGCTGTTCAAGACAGAAAAACGTTAAGGATGCATGTCTTGTAGAGTGGGAGGAATTAGGAAAGGATCTATGGAGTAAAATTTGTGTTGGACCGTAAGGAAAGGATAAGATTTTAATAGATTGAAATTGGGGAAGGTTTCTCTGATTCGACAGAACACTATACGCAAAGGTATAGAAATAGTAATGAATGAATGAAAAAAGTATTTATTAAATGCCTACTATATGCCCAGTGCTGTGTTAGATGCTGGAGATATAAGTACAAAAGAGAATTATTTCTTGCCCTTGGTAGCTGTGGCCAATACAAGGAGTTCTGGTCTTAGGAGTTATCAGGATGGTGAGTTAAGTGGAACCATGAGGTAGAAGGGGTGTGTAAATAGCATGATTAGGGAAAAGTGAATTCTAGTGAGTCTAGCTAGGCAGAGTATAGAGTCTGTGGTGAGGAGTATGGAAGGCAAGCTAGACTCGTATTATGAAAGTTCTTGAATGTCAGACTGAAATTTGCACTTTGACAGGTAATGGGGAGCCATAGGTGGTTTTTAAGCAGAGGAGTAAAATGATCAGAGATTTTCTTTAGGAAGATTACTCTAGCAATGGTGTGTCAGAAGGAAAAAAGAGAGGGAAGAACAGGAGAGAAACTGGATTTGAAGAGGCAACAGCAGAAGTCCAGATCAAAGCCAGGTAAGTGACAGAGAATGGACACTAGTGATAGTGGGAATAAAAATGTTGCTCATATTAATGCCACAATATGTCAAATGAATGACAGAGCAGTGCCAATATTATTATCTGTGTTTTACAAAGTTAGAAACTGAGGCATATAGACGTTCTTTGGCTTGCTTAAGGTCATAACCGATAGATATACAAGTGGAAATTAATTCTTTTGGGTTTAAACTCACAAATGAGTGTAGGTTTTGAAGGAGTGAAGGTAAAGAATGAAGATGAATCTTAAGAAGATTGGATAGATAAGTAGATAGATAAATAGAGAGGATGGTGGGATGTGTTTTCAGAGAATAGTAGGATTGAAGGAAAGACTTTTTAGATAAGAATCAATGAATCAATAAGCATGTATTAAGTACCGACTATCGGATAGGTACTGTGCAAAACATTGGGGATACCAAAAGAGTGAAAAGACATTCTCTGTCCTCAAGGAGCTTGCAATCATGAGCATGTTTGAAGATGACCAGATTATTAAGGCTGTTTTGAAGGTCCAAAGAAAAATGCATTTTGTATACAGAACTTTGTCAACCTTAAAGTGCCATGACAGGAATAAATGAGAGAAGATCTGGGAAGGTAGTTTTTGACCTAAAAAAAGACACAAGTCATTAGGTCAGATGTTGTCAGTCATATATCTCATGTTGACATGGGGCTTTTAGGGTTTTTGAAGTTCTTGCTTCACAGTAACTCTGTGAAGTAGGTTATGTAGGCTTTATACCCATTTTAAAGATGTATTATCTGAGGTATAAGCTGAAGTGCTTTGCCTCTAGGCATACCACTAACCATTAAGTATCACAATTGGAAGATGAACATGGGCCTTCTGACTATTTTTTAAAACTATATCAAATCTTCTTGGTAATGTATGAAGCAAGATCATCTTCCAGGGGTGTGGTGTTGTGATGTGTGTGTGTGTGTGTGTGTGTGTGTGTGCGCGTGCATGTATGCATACGTGTGTGCATGGAAGGGTGTTAGGGGCATGAAGGGAGCAGAAAAGTTTCACAGTAGCTGAGATGAAATCAGGTAAAAAATGTCTCCTAAACCTTCAGTGCTTTGGTTGTAAGGGATTCTCACTTCCACTTGTCCGTTAAATAGACATGTTAGCTCCGTTTTCCTTCTAGCTGTTGCTTCTGCTAATGTTGATTTGAAAAATTTGTTGGTGATTCCTTGAAAAGATGATTTTCTTCTTCAACACAGTAGAGGCCCACTTGGAATCAGATAGGATGAATTTGTAGCATAACCAGGCACCACGGTTTTGTGATTTAGTCAAGTGTAGAAGTGCGAGGAGAGATAATTGCAACAGGGTGGCTTGGGGGGTGGCAACTGGAAGGCAGCAACTGCAGAAATTCAAAGGGAATGGTGATCTGTGGCAAACATGGCTGAACCTGGGGTTCTATCAGGATGGAAAGGGAAGCAAACAAAACCGGAAGAGTTTATGACGTTCATGTTGATTGAGCAACAGTCTAAAAGAAATTTGACAGCAGTATTTTTTAAAAAGAAAATTGATTCATTTAAAAAATATCCTGAGTGAACACAGAAATGTTTCCTTGTGGGCCATAATCTGGTGTTTCTAGAAAAAGGAAAGCAAAATTAAAACTCTTCAGTAGTTTTGTCAATATCCAAACCTGGCTGGCTCCTCAGGTATCAATCCATAGCTAAGTGTTTCTGTTGATTCAAATAGAATAGATCTGATCCCAGTGCTGTATCTGGGGTAAGGAAGGATTCAAATGAAAACCGGCCTCAAACACTTGCTATCTGTGTGACCCTGGGCATGTCATTTATCTTCTGCCTCAGCTTCCTTATCTGTAAAATCGGGATAATAATAAGAGCTCATAACTCCCAGAATTGTTGAAAATATAAAAGAAGATAATATTTGCAAAGTGTTTTCCAAACCTTAAAGTGCTGCATAATTGTCATTTATTTCTAAAGGGTTTTTCTGTGTTTCAAAAAAAAAAAATCTCTACAATGTGTTTTTCAACACACAAAAGAGCTTCCTTTTCTTCTAACTCCATCTCCCCCCACCCCCAACACACACATACTCACCCCTCATATTTCCTGGTGCTTTCTTGACTTTGAAGTGGAAATCACTAGCATTTTCAGCTCAGAATATGTAATGGCTTTTTAATGAGTTTCTTTGATATTTTCTCTTGACAAGTTGCATGTCAGGCCAAGCTTTCAATTTCAATTATGCACATATCGAAAGTGTGAGGGGAACTCCCATTGTTGATAGAATGCCTTCCACTAACAAGGATTGCAAGTTTCATTGACTTTCAGCCAGTCAAACTTAATTAGCTATTTACTGACAGGGTATAGCAAGAACCCTAGTTACATAAACATTGCCCCCAAATACGGGCATACTCTTTTCTTATCCACAAAGTTGCTTGGGAATGGAACAGAAGGTGAGGCTTCCTTTACTCATTAAGTTTTCAGTGAGTGATCTTAACTCAACCATTTCTAATTATAATGTAAAGAACACTAGTATGCATCATTAATATAGAGTGTGTCTTTTGAGTCGCATATCCACTGGGGCTCAGCATTTGCTTCTCTTGGCATGGGGCCCACCTGAGGCCAGGCTGGCACTTTGCTGCCTGGCCACCTAGTGATGAAGACAGCCTCTGGCAGGCATGGAGAATGGGGTAGTAGATTTAGAGCTATAGTCAAATAGTCCACAGGAAGAAAATGTAAGGCCACCTCCTGATTTTTACTGTTACCAGAGCTCTGAGAAATGGAAAGAAAGAAAGAATGAGAGACACATTGAAAATAGAAGAAAGAGGAAAAGATAACTTCTCCCAAATGCGAAAATCTGTCCAAACAACAAAGAAAAAAAGTCAATGAGGTGATTTCTTGCCGATATATTTTCATATGGTAGCAGAGGATAGACATAATTCTGCTGCAGAGGCTACTGCAACTATGCAAACTTTGATTACGGTCTTGTTCGACCTTCATTTTGAAGAGACCAGTGACATCACAGGGTTATGTTTTGCTTGTGAATGGATCTAAGTGAGGCAGACCTGCACAGTCATCAGCCTTTCTCTCTTCCTGAGTCATTGAAGTCCAGTGGCAAGTCAAAAGTCAAGATGACTGGTGATTTAGTGCATTCACCTTGGTGTCTTTAATATTTGACCAAGCTCTAAGCACTCCACAACACCTGCTTCAGACCCTTTCATGGCTTTTGGAACAAATGAATCTCATTTGCCCATTCTGCAGGGAAAGGGCTTCATATGCTTAGGATAGTCATCCCTCTAAATCACTGATGGGTTTGAGGTCTATAAGTTACTCTCATTCTGGTTTAACCCATCTACTGAGACAGTTTTACTAGGGTGTGGCTATGGCTTCTTGGAGCCACAGGTGAGAACTGAGTGAGAGGTGGACACCAAAGGTAGATGACCAGACCTCACGCTAGAGCTGCTAGTCCTTCCTGAACACACCATATACCCTGGATTATGTAGAATGAACAATAATGAATTGCAGTCTCTCTCATTTCTTTTTGTTCCTTCTTTTACATGGAGAGGCAAGATATATTAGCTGTTATTTCTATTTCAGTGATGTACAAACAGTGGAAGAATATGGGATCTATCTAGAATGTGGAAGAAACTCCCTTCCAAGGAATTAGCATCAACAAAGACTGGAGTCCTTTGGAATATCCCATGGTGCAAAGGGGTTAAATGATTTGCCCGAGGTCACATAGCTGGCATGTACCTTAGGTTGTATTTGAACTGAGGTTTTCTGAGCCCTAAGCATGTCACTTTATTTACTAAGCCATCCATGATGCCTTTTATATTTCAGATATAGTGAGCCTGTTATTTTGCTTTAAAAATATTAATTTGAATGGAGTTTAAGTTATATTGTCCATTAAAAAGCACATTGTACATGTGCAGGAATAAAACCCAGGGATTTTGCCCATAACCTGTAACATTTATAGCTGCTTTATTTATATTTCGCTAGATATGACCTTGAATTCCAAAAGGCTGCTTTCAAGCTTAGTTAGAACATAAAGAGCTCTATGAGCATTCTGTTACTTGGCCTTGATCTTGGAAACATTAAAGTGGGGATTTAGGGCAAATAGAAAGAATGAATAAAATTATCTTAACTACATACTAGAAAATGTCTTCAGTTACTTTAGGACTCCCAATTTACTTTCATATGCTGCCATCTAAACTTTTGACCTAGGATCCATTAAGTTCACTTGTAACTTGTGCTATTAAATGTTACAGAGCTAATAACAGGCTCAGAAACATTTTCTGCCATGTGTTTTTTTTTTTTAACTTTTTAAGGTAGTCTTATATTTAGGTTATTCGTGCTTTTAAGTCTATGCTGTATACAGGCAATCTGCGTGTATGCCTATGTGTATGCTGCTACCGGTCGATGACACTCCTTCACTGGACTGGGCCATTCAGCTGCTTGTGGTACTTTCCCCCAAACTTCTACTCCAGTGCTAGGAAAGAGGAAGATGGCAGTTATCACCTGATTGCTACATTAGCAGTAGTTCCCCTGGCCACTGCAATATCTCCCGCACATTCTGCTACAGCCTCTGGTTGTTGGTGGGATCTGTGTCAGGTCCTAGTGCATGGATATGTTCACGTCGCACATTTGCCTCATATCAAAAGGAATAGACCAGTTGTTACAGCTTAAAAGCCGATTTACACAGCACCAACCCTTTAGTCACCAATGACCAGAAATGGCTCCCCAGTTTCCATATGAATGATTTAGAATCAGGCAGAAAATACATATATGTGCTTCAAGTGCTACTATACTGTTCTCTTAATTAAATATTTTTTGTTTTCAGCAAATCCCTCAGGGTACATTTTGAGCTCCTTGCCATGTTGCCAGCCCTCAAAACTTCCCTGAGGTCCCAGAGATACTGGGAGCATTATCTTCCTGTCATGAGGCTTTTCCGGTCCTATACTGTAATCTCTGAACATCCATGGGGCAAAAATCATATGGTGACAGAAATCGCAATTGCCCCCAAATACCGAGTTATTCAGATTCAGTAGACAAAGGATATTTCAGAGATTACTCTTTGTCTAGTGTTTAAAATCTTCTGTCTTGGTACTTGAAAAGGGCTTCTGCAAACCAGAGGTAATAGAGAAAAGAAAAAGAGAAAAGACAAACTTCCTATGACAGAAAGCAAGTCTTGTCCCCTTAAACTAATTGGGTTTTCTGATGGGGATTAGGGATCTGAAATTGACTTGAAGGAACCTATTCAGACTCAGGTGTAAAGCTCAACCAATATGGTTTGTAGGTGTGTAGCTAAATTTGTCCATTGTCAGCATGGGATCCAGGGGTACTTGCCTTTTCCATCTTCTTTTAAAGGATCCCTCTGGTATGGGTTAAGTCAAGTACCAAGTGCCATCATGGACTAGTTCTGGGTCTGTGGGTGGTATTGAAGAGATAACCTTTGGCTTTTCCCACTTAGTCCTCTCTCCCTCTCTGTTCTGGACCTATACTCATAGTCTGAGGCTAATCTTGGAAAATTCCTCAAGATCCCTGAGACAACATTATTGTTGTTTTCCAAGTTTTATTAGGATTCCTGAATCATATAAGGAATCCAAATGGAAGTTTGGATGATATCTGTAGATGTCCCAATCACACATGAGGCATGTCAAAGTCCTCTATGTCACTATAACAACTTAGGCTACCCAAATGTCTGTAATATACCTAAAGAATTATAACTGGAGTGGAAGGATGGTGTTCTATCCTCACCCCAATCATTCAACCAATAGACAAGCCCCAAATCAATTAAAAATATAATAGAGCTTTTGGTCATTGAATGACAGACAAATGGTGCCACACAGGGAGCATCTCATGATTGTTTGAGAAGATCAAGTCACAACTTTTGGGATATGAGAAAAAAGAATAGTTCAGTAGTGAACGAAGTCCAACAGTGAAGCAGTCTAGCAATGGAAGACTCAGGAAGATTCAAGGATTCCAGTTCCAAACTAGAACTGGATTGAGGATTCAAGTTCCAAAGTTGGCTCTGAGTTCCTGAGAGGGAGGAGGTGAGAATTTATCTTTTTCTTTCTTGTCTATATTTCTATTTCTTTCTTCTTCTCCCTTTGTCATGTGGCAAATATCTCAGTATGGAAAAGTTTTTTTCCCTTTTTTTGCTTATCATTATTTTTTTTTACTGATTCCCTCCACAGGTAACAAAAATAAAACAGTCATACAGTGCTTCCCTTACTGCAATCCTGTAAGGTGGTTAGAACAAGTATTATTATCCCAATTTTGTAGACAGGAAACAGATTCTGAGAATTCAAGTAATTTGCCCATGGTAACACATAGCAACACCTTCGGAGTTGAGACATGAATTCAGGTTTTGCTGACTCCAAATCCAGCACTCCATGTACTCACTTTTATAGTGCCTGCCACATAGTAGGTGCTTAATAAATGCTTCTTGACTGACTATGCCATACCACCTGATCTGGAATCATATTATCTGAGATCAAAGCCTAGCCCAGAGGGGTTAGTACTTGAGGGATCTAGGGCAACTGAAGAATTCTCTGGGCCTCAGGTTTTAACTTCTATAAAATGAGAGTTTTAGATTAGAAGGCTATAGATTAGATGACTGCTGTGATCTCTTCCAACTCCAAATCCTATGAAACTGCAGTGCATCCCTAATCTTGGCCTCCCAGTGAACTCTGTGAGATATACTTCCTACTGGCTCAGAAAAATTCTCATTTAACTTCTTTGAGAGTAAGGACCATTTTTTACCTTTTTTTGTAACCCCAGCACTTATTAACCAATGAACAAGTATTTATTAAGTACCTGGTTTGTACTATGTACTGAGGATGCAGTAATGCAGTGGTTCTCAAAGTGGATTCTGGGTCCTGGGGTCCCTGAGACCCTTTCAGGGGGTTCACAAGATCAAAACTATTTTCATAATAAAAAATAAATGTTTTTTGTACAAAAATACATGTATATGTCTACACCCAAGGAAAGGTGTATGTATGTATGTATCTATGTATATATGTGTCTATGTATCTATCTATCTATCATCCATCCATCCATCCATCCATCCATCCATCCATCCATCCATCCATCCATCCATCCATCCATCTATCTATCTTAGACAGATATGTCTAGAGCTCTTAGGTTTATATACATATATATGCATGTAAACAAATCTATGTACAAGTGTATATGTATATGCATAGCTTTCCCGCATGTCTATCACATATATGCACATAGACTTAGTATATGTATATACATATGTGTATTTATACATATACACATATATGTATGTATATTCAGACATATACACACATATGTGTGTGTGTGGTTCACAGATGGAAGTTTGTCCATTTGCAAGTGTAACTATGTAAGGCCATTTAAAGCTTTTGGAACCATCAGATATGAAAAGCTAAGAAGACTAAATGAGCAAAGGTCCAAGCAGGCATCCTAGTATATACGTATATACTTATATTTATGTGTTTCTATAAATTTACAGAGAAACACACACACACATATATGCATGTATGTATGATATATGTGTGTATATGTGTGTATGTGTATATGTATGTATACGTGTGTATAGTTCCATTAAAATTACATAGTGTGTATATATATGTGTGTGTATGTATATATCTATATCTATCTAGATCCAGATAAAGTTCCATGAAAATTATTGAGGATCCCCCTCAAAAGCTTTGTTTATTTGGTTTATATCTATTCATATTTCCTACATTCTGAATTAAAATTTGTTTTTTATTATGAAAATAGTTTTGACGTTGTGAACTTCCTAAAAGGGTTTCAGGGACCCGCAGGACTCCAAACCCACTTTGGGAACCACTGTATTACTGTATTCCCCATACTTAGCAAAAACCAGGTACTTAATGAATACTTGTTCATTGATTGATTGCTGGATTGCTCTGGGTTTGTCGATGCAGATTTGAGATGTGTTCTGTAAGTAGCTGGACCTAAGGGAAGCCTCAGGAGCTGTGAGGTGGTGACTTTCCCAGGAAGAGTCTGTTTGAGATAGGGCTTAAACCCAAATTATGCTGAATTTCTTTGCCCATTCTACTACACTGCTCTATATTATATTATAATTATGTATGCTAATAGTGTATGACATTGTCATTATATATTAAAATTGTATTCTTTATTATGTGATATCATTATATACATTTATATCAATGAGAAGATTTCCACATTTGGGCTGTAATGACTATCTACAAAATGCTGTTTTTATATTGATTATTTTAGTTCTTTATAATACATTATAATTATAAAACCCAAGCTAACATTTTATATATAGTTTAGATACAGTATCTATTTTTCATGAATTGCCTATATGCGTTCAGTGAAAATGTCTAATTCGATGGTGGAGTTATCAAAGTAATATTCCATTTTATGTCTTTAGAACTGTTCTGGTAGAGGGAGTAGAGATATTGAAAGTGACTGGGAGTGAGGAAGAGAAGGAGGAGCTCCAGGACAGTTTGCTCCAGAGGAAACTCTCTGGGGAAGCATTGAATAAGGAGACCTTGCATGCTGGGCTTAATGGCCCCTCTTTACTGCTTTTTTAGCTGGAAGTGCAGGAAACCATGGGAGGTAAACTCTGGTCTCTTGAACAATTTTGTCTTCCAAGGAAAAGTTATCATGCAATTAGGTCCAACATCTGTGATTAATGACTTATTTATAGAATTTTTTTCTGAAGTGGGAAGAAATACCTAGGAAATGGTTCATTCTTTCATTCCTCATTCACTAATCCATTATCTGTCTATGTATTATTTGCTTATAGGTTTCTTTTCCTCATACTTTTTCTAAGTATTTTTAGTTTCTAATTCTATTTAAGATTTCAAATTCTTCCTTCATCCAAATAAGTTTGATGTTTATGGTTGCCAGGTTAACTTGTATGGCTGTAAAATTCTTTTTGGAAGCAGATGAAAGAGGGAAGATGTGTTTTAGTGACTCATTGTAGAACATTTGTTTGGGGTCCCCAGATGTTTTACATTGTGTGTTGCCAGAACTATACAGGAAAAGCTGGGCATCGACATTAATCTTTTCCTGATTCCATGTTCATGAGCAAATGTAAAGATGATCCAGAAAGAGAAATGAGTCAGTTCCTATGTCACATGTCAACCATCCTCTCAATTGCTACCCAGATGTTGGACATCAATACTTATTCATCACTTCTCCTATCTCTGAGTGCTTTATGCCTTTAAGAAACATTTTGAAGTTTATCTGATTGGGATCTTTGTTGCCATTTGCATTTGGGAAAGTGATCTCATGTTTAATTTTTGGGAAGACTCCATATATGACTTTCTTTTCCCTTGGGTAGGACTACTTGATCACAAATTTTAGCAGTATTTATCCCATGAAGTCCATGCCTATATTTTATCTTAGCCATAATTTTTTAGGGAATCAAGGTAGTATAAAACACCCAATGAAATTGTGAAGTGACTTAAAGAATTTTGCTTTTTTGGATGGAAGAATAATTTTTGTGGTTTTAAGGCCTATAAAATTTCACCTGGAAGTCATGGCATCATCTTTCTGAAGTAATGGTCTTCAAAAAAGGACAAGCAACAACATCCACAAGTTTATAAAATTTGATCATTTTGTCACCTGAAAGTGCGAGGTAACATAGCATAAATTGAAGCCTGGTCTTGTAAAGGAGATATGGGTTCAAGTCCTGTCTCTGGAACATGTTTCCTATGTGTAAATCTCTTCACTTTTGATTGTCCCAGGCAACTCTTACTGCAAATTACAATCTGTAACATTGTACTGGGAGTTTCCTACACCAGAGGTGTCAAAAGCATAGAGGCTTGCAGCCCCAATTAAATTAAAATATAACTGGGAAATATTTAACAAAATAAAATAAATATAATAGAACATAGTTAATGTTAATATGTGGTTTTCTAAGTCAACATGTGGCCCACAAGAGATCTTATGTATAGTCTTATGGCCCCTGTTGCTATTTGACTTTGATGTCATTACTCTATACCAATAAAATCACAGATTCATGTGCACATACAAAATAGAAAAGATTCATCTCCACAGACATGCTCAGGTTGTTCCCACTTTCAAAAAGCTTTCACTTGATCCTTCTATTGAATCACTGTCCTACCTGTTATTTTTTTATTTTCATTTTTTTGAATTGGGTATTCTTAATACCTTCACTTTTCTCATTGTCTATTTCCTCTTTAACTTTGTAGTTTGAGTCTTCTTCCTCCTAATCCACTTAACCAGTTCTCTCAAAGATCAACAGTGAGAGTTCTATAGAAAATATAATGGCCATTTCTTCATATTCATTTGCCTTGAACATTCTTGTACTTTTTGGCCCTGTTAAATAGACCGTCCTTGTGAAATTCTTCTTTCTCACATTCATTTATGTCAAACTGTTCTTTCTTTGTCTTTGTCTCTTTTGGTGGTTTCTCTTTCTCCCCCCCCCCCCCCAGTTTATTTATTTATTTTCAGTTTTCAACATTCATTTCCACGAAATTTTGAGTTTCGAATTTTCTCCCCATCTCTCCCCTCCCCCACCCCAAAACACCATGCATTCTGATTACCCCTTCCCCCAATCTACTCTCCTTTCTATCACACCCCTCCCTTCCCTTATCCCTATCTTCTCTCTTCTCTTGTAGGGCAAGATAGATTTTTATAACCCATTACCTGTATTTCTTATTTCCCAGTTACATGCAAAAACAATTCTCAACATTCGTTCCTAAAACTTTGAGTTCCAACTTCTCTCCCTTCCTCCCACCCCACCCATCCACACTGAGAAGGTAAGCAATTCAATATAGGCAATATGTTGTAGTTTTGCTAAAGATTTCCATCATAGTCATGTTGTAAAAGACTACCTATATTTCCCTCCATCCTATCATGTCCCCCATTTCTTCTATTCTCTTTTTTTGACCTTATGCCTCCTCAGAAGTATTTACTTCTAATTAACCCCTTCCTCCCTTCTATCATCCTCCCCAAACCCCACTTATCCCTTTCTGCCCTACTTTCCTGTAGTGTAAGATAGATTTTCATATCAAATTGAGTGCGCATGATATTCCCTCCTTAAGCCAAATGTGATGAGAGTAAGCTTCACTTTTTCCTTCTCAGCTTCCCCTTTTCCCCTCCTTTGAAAAAGCTTTTCCTTGCCTCTTCTATGAGAGATAGTTTGCCCCATTCCATTTCTCCCTTTCTCCTCCCAATATATTCCTCTGTAACTCCTTAATTTTATTTATTTAGATATCATCCCTTCCCATATATATGTGCCCTCTGTCTATATATATGTGTATAATCCCTCCAACTACTCAGACACTGAGAAAAGATTCAAGAGTTACAAATATTATCTTTCCATGTAGAAACATAAACAGTTGAACTTTAGTGAGTCCCTTATGAATCTCTTTCCTGTTTACCTTTTCATGCTTCTCTTGATTCTTGTGTTTGAAAGTCAAATTTTCTATTCAGCTCTGGTCTTTTCATCAGGAATGCTTGAAAATTCTCTGTTTCATTGAATGACCACTTTTTCCCTTGAAGTATTATACTCAGTTTGACTGGGTAGGTGATTCTTGGTTTTGGTCCTAGTTCCTTTGACTTCTTAAATATCATATTCTAAGTCCTTTGATCCCTTAATGTAGAAACTGTCAGATACTGTGTTATCCTTATTGTATATCCACAATACTTGAATTGTTTCTTTCTAGCTGCCTGCAATACTTTCCCTTTGACCTAGGAACTCTGGAATTTGACTATAATATTCCTAGGAGTTTTTCTTTTTGGATCTCTTTCAGGTGGTGATTGGTGAATTCTTTCAATATTTATTTTATCCTCTGGTTCTAGAATATCAGGGCAGTTTTCCTCGATAATTTTGTGAAAGATGATATCTAGGCTCTTTTTTTGATCATGGCTTTCAGGTAGTGCCATAATTTTTAAATTGTCTCTCCTGGATCTGTTTTCCAGGTCACTTGTTTTTTCAATGAGATATTTCACATTGTCTTCAATTTTTTTTCATTCTTTTGGTTTTGTTTTGTAATTTCTTGGTTTCTCATAAAGTCATTAGCTTCCATCTGCTCCATTCTAATTTTTAAAGAACTATTTTCTTCAGTGAGGTTTTGAACCTCCTTTTCCATTTGGCTAATTCTGCTCTTTAAAGCATTCTTCTCCTCATCGACTTTTTGGGCCTCTTTTGCCATTTGAGTTAGTCTATTTTCAAAGGTATTAATTTCTTTGGCATTTTTTGTGTCTCTTTTAGCAAGTCGTTGACTTGTTTTTTCATGATTTTCTTGCATCACTCTCATTTCTCTTCTCAATTCTTCCTCCACCTCTCTTACTTGATTTTCAAAATCCTTTTTGAGTTCTTCTGTGGCCTGAGACCATTGAATATTTATTTTGGAGGTTTTGGACACAGAAGCCTTGACTTTTAGGTCTTCCTCTGATGGTATTCATTGTTCCTTCTCATCTGAAAGACTGGAAGAAAATACCTGTTCACCAAGAAAGTAACCTTCTATAGTATTATTTTTTCCCCCTTTTTTGGGTATTTTCCCAGTCAGTTATTTGACTTTTAAGTCCTTTGTTAAGGAGAGGGTATCCTCTGGAGACCTGTAAGTTCTCAGTTCCTCCAAGGTGGCACAATGAAGGGAGAGGAATTTATTCCTCTCCTGGCCTGCACTCTGGTTTGTGAGCAGGATTCCCTCTACAAAGTCTCCCTCTCTTTATTTTCTCAACCCCTTTATGGTGGATATTTCTAAATGTTATATGTCAGACCTTTTTTCTTTTACCTGCTCTAATTTAACATTAGTTTTCATTCCTGGGATATGAACTACTACCTCTTGGATGATGTTTTTCAAATCTATTCTTCTGTCTTTGACCTCCAGACCAACATCTCTGAATGCCTATAACACATTTCCATCTTGATACGTTAATAGAATCTTAAACTTAATATTTTGACTTCAAATTGACTTTATCCCCAAATTTGTTCTTTCTTCTGACTTGCCTGTTTTTGTCCATACTGTCAGAATTAATTCAACCTCATATTTCTATAATTTTGGTGTTATATTTGATTTTCCCCCTTTTTCTGGTTATATATCTAGTGACTTCAAGTCTTGACAATTACATCTTCAAAATGTCTTTCATATCTGTCTGCTTCACTCTATTTTCTCTGCCACCAGTCCAGAAGAGACCCATGTAGATAACTGCAATGATCTTCTGATCAGGTTTTAAGTCTCTGCTTTCTCCTCTCTTTTAATCCATTTTAATACTTTTGATAGTTTTTTCTTTTTTTTAATATGACCTGAACAAAGTACAAATATTAACACTTTAATATATAAAGTTGATCAGAAAGAGGATTGTATATGAAACTACAGACTGTTGCTACTGTTTAATCATTTTAGTCGTGTATGGTTCTTTGTTTCCCCATCTGGGATTTTCTTGGCAAAGATACTGAAATGATTTGCCATATACTTCTCTAGCTCATTTTACAGTGAAGAAACTTGAGGCAAACAGGGTTAAATGACTTGTCCAGGGTCAGGTAGGCAGTAAGTGTATAAGGACAGATTTGATCTCAAGAAGATGAGTCTCCCTGACACCTAGCTTCCACAACATCATCATCATCATCATCATCATCATCATCATCATCATCATCATCATCATCATCATCATCATCCTCATCACCAGCAACAGCAACAAATACAGTTAATTTAAGGCAATGGCAGCAAAATTTCCCTGCTAGTCTGTGTTTCCATTTCAACTTCCTTCTGTTCTCTTTGGAGGAGGGATAGGTTCAGTGATAGAGACTGCATCTGTGATTTCATTGGTGTAGAGCATCGGTCTCAAAGCTTCTGATTTCAGCTGCACTCTTAATAATTGAGGACCCCACAAAGAGCTGTTGTCTGTGTGGATTATATTTACTGGTATTTGCCACAGTCATCATTAAAATGTCAGTTATGAAAAGAGTTTTGACCTCATAGACCCTATGAGTCCCTGGACCTTGATGACCACAGGCTACAGAGAACTTCCTTAGTGAAGAAACTCCACTAACAATGCATGTCCATACCTTCTTGGAAACATGCTCTTTGGGAATTTTCAAAGGGAAACTTAGGGAACTCAGAGTTTAAAAGATGTGCTCTGGGTATCACAGCCAGCGTTACATCAGAAATGGTACTTGAAACCAGGGCTTCCTGACTTTGAGACAAAATCTCTGTCTTCTCTGTTATGCTGCCTCTCCTCTGCCTTTTAAAAATCTTGTATTTCATATTTTCTTTCTTTGATTCTTAGTTTTGTATCATTAGCACTACACCTCTGTCTTCCTCCCTCCAAAAAACCTTTCCTTCTAAAAAGCATAGTCAAGAAAGATAAATTTTTCACATGGCCTGTTTCTGAAAATATATATCTCGTCCTGTACCTTTAAAGTCCATCAGCTCTCTGCCAAGAGGTGAAGAGCATGTCTTCACTGGCATTGTTCTGAATTCATGATTGGTTATTGCATTGAGCAGAGTTAGGGAAGTAATCTTTTTCATTTTCCTTATGCACAAATTGGATCATGCCACTCTCTACACCAACAACTTCAGTGATTCCCTATAGTGTACTAAATGAAGATTAAACTCAACTTGGCATTTCCAACCCTCTACAAGCCAGGACCACTTGACTTTTGGGGTCTTATTACACACTATTCCCCTCTGGGTACTCTACATTCTAGCCCAACTGGACTACTAACTGTCACCTGTATTTATTGCAAGCCCTTCAGCTTTTATACCTTTGTTTTCATTATTCCTTTTACAGAGAATTCGCTTCCCCTTTTCTCAAGTTTGGGCCATCCTAAGTAGACTAGAATTTAAAGTCTAATTCAAACATCATCTTCTCCATGGAAGCATGTCTTTACCCCTTAGGAAAGGTCCTTCCCATTACAGCCTGCACATAGCATTGAAAAAAACAATTCCTTCTTACACACTTAAAGTTTATTTTGTTTCATAGTTACTTGTATTGGTATCACATTCTCTAGCAAGTTGTAAATTGTAGGAGAATAGGTGCTGTATGTCTTCCCCTAATTCCTAACATAGTACTGTGCTTATGGTAGGTATACAATAGTTATTTTTTTATTGAGTGACTGTAGATGTGGGCTACAAATGTCTTTTGTTTTATAGTTTCAGTAAATTCACAGGAAAATAAATGAAATCACCCTCCCAAAGAAAGACAATAAATATTCTTTATTATTCCAAATTTTATTTTAAAGCTAATTCCATGCCATGTGGTATAGAGGATGGGGAGCTGGTCTTCAGTGGAAGAAAGATCTGGGTACAAACCCTATTTCTAACATACACTGCTAGTGTCACCTTGGGCAAGTCAGTAAACTTCATAGTTGCCCCAGGAAACTCTCTTAAATTATAAATCTCAGACCAGGTACAGTTTGGCATTGGAAGAGTGTTTTTTTTCACTTACAGTTTCCTATTTCAATGCAGTCATAGGTCTAATACAGAGGTGGGGAACCTGTGGCCTCAGGGTTACCTGTGACCCTTTGGGTCCTCAAGTGTGACCTTTTGATTGAATATAAGTTTTACAGAACAAAATTTTTTAATGAAAGGTTGTTCTGTAAAACTTGGACTCAGTCAAAAAGCTGCACCCAAGGACCTAGAAGGTCATATGTAGCCTCAAAGCTGCATGTTACCCACACCTGGTAGTGCAAACCAAAGTGAAAACTGTACACTGAATCTATCTTTCCCCTTTTGGTTTTGATCTGAGGGATGAACATTGAAAAAATCGATTCTAGCAGCGTTCTTCTAGAGATCATTATGGTTAGCCACTTTAATTGGACTGTATTCTTCTGCTCTTGCTGGCTGTTTTATTATTTTTTATTGCAGAGTGCCATTAATTCCAAAGGGAACATTTTGTAGGAGACAAAAGGCAAATGTTGAAAGACAAAATGCTCCCTACATCCAACATGAACATTTACCCTCACTTCTCCTGGCATTGAAATTTTTATTTTATAAAAAAGAGAAAATCTTTCAGAATTGCTAGAGTTTGCATAGAAAATCTGAGTAGGACATTCATTCTGGTTTCATTAGGCTTTGGGAGCTGGGTAATGCATGCAGACAGGAATTATCTGTGCATTAGTTATTGTCATTCCTTGTAGATTTTTAATACTGATTTACTGCACTAAACAGAAAATACTGACATGGGATCATGTACACAGAGGCAAGCCTGAACACACCCCACCAAGCCTGGCTGCTCCCTCCCATTTCTGTTATCAAATCTTAATCCCTGGAGCTGCTGGCTAAAGTACCATCACAGTCTAGCACATGGTGTTGGATCCCTTTTTCTCATTCTCAGCCTCTCAGGCATCCAACTAGCTCCAGGCAGGAAATTGCGTCCAAAGTAGTTATGACTTCAATCAACATCCATCTCATACTTTAATAATTAAAATCTAATTAAAGTGCTTGCATACTGGTTATTTTTAATTGATGATTGAACTTCAAGAACCTCGACTGCAGAGGTTCAGCTAAACAAGTAACTTTGGATTTTTCAAGAGAATCAGATGCTCTTCTACGACCACAAAATCCTAGGCATAGAAGTTGTTATTATTATTACTTTGATCTTATAAATATTGTGGATGCATCTTTTCAAATATCTCAGGTACTTTAATAATATGTAAGTTACTAAGCCCAAAGGAAATGGAATAAAGAGATGAAGGGAACTCCTTCTCTATTTATGAAGACAGGAAATTCAGAGCCCTGGTTTAGATAATGACCTGTGGGAAACCTGAGATGTCATTTTGAACAGCGTGTGAAACTTTTCTCTCTGCAATGTGGACTTTGAGATTCTGCATGCCCATTCTTGTGAATTTTGGCCACTTGTCAATCAGTCAGTCAATCAATCCATAAAACATTTATTTAAGCACTTATTGCCAGGAATTTCAAAGACAAAAGTGAAAAGGTCTCTCCCCTCAAGGAGCTTGCCTTCCAATGAGTGAGACAGCATGAATATATGTATATTAATTATAAATTATATTTGTATGCAAATATATAAGATAGACAACATACTATAAATATGTAATTACATAAGTACATAATATAGAATTATAAATATATGTCTATATACACATATACATATATAATGGATATAAGGGAGTTTGGAGAGGGAGGGGGCCATAGTATCTGGAGGCAGTTCGGGAAAGGTCTCTTGCAGAAAGTGGCACTTGACCAGTCATGAAAGAAATCATGGATTTCAAGAGACAGAGGTAAGGAGAGTGGGCCTGGGGTTAAGTTAGTGAAAAGGTAACCATAGGATTGGTCCATGTCACTCTGTAAGGACTTCAACTACATGTCAATAGAAGGGCCAGAACCATATGCTAAACAGAAGTTAAAAAAATATTAGCCAGAGAAGAGAAAATTAAATTCTTGTTGAATTAATAAAAGTTGTTTCCACATTGGTAAATATAAATTTCTTGATTTTGAACTTGGTTGCTGATCAATAATAGGTATTTTTGGTAGAAGCTATTCCTCAAAGGTGGTTTCTGTTCTTACAGGCTTCAATTTCTTCTTTTCCCTTTGTCCCCCCGCCTTTTTTTCCCTCACTGAAACTGATTTCATTGGTATAGGTCTCTCTCCTTAAGGAAGGCCCCTCTGCTAACGCAGATCAGTAACTTCTATAGAATTCAGAATCTGAGAGCTCCCTGGGTCTGCTGGGTAGGTCAGTGATTTGCCAAGGGTTCCCCAAGGGAAAACAACACTTCTTGGGCTATCTTTCTGACTCCAAATCCAGTTTCATATCTCCTATGTCCCCTTACCATTGCCCCTTTCCTCTCCCTCTTCATTATTATCTCGATGTGAACCTGGACAAGTCACTTAACTTCTCACTGACTGTCTCCTCATCTGTAGAATGAGAATAACAAAGGTACCCACCTCAAAGAGCTGTTGTGAGGATCAGATGAGGTAGTTTATATGAGCTCTCGCTATTAGCTGTTAATACTTAGAGGGTCTGTGATTTTTATTTATTTATGAGTTTATTTATTTATTTTGGTATGATCCCTCTAGCCACTGACATAGATCACAATTTTTTTTTTTATAATTGAATATAGGAAATTCAGGAATTTATGTGATTGAAAACATTTGATCACCCTGCAGCAAACCCTATGATTTACATCTCTGAATCTAGCTCTGTCAGCTGTTAATCAACAGACATGCCATCCAACATTGGTCCCATATAAATCTGAATTCTTTCTAGGCTGATAATCCCATATTATGGCAAAGTCATCAAGTAGTAATTTCAAGGAATCTATGCAATTTACATATATTTTTCCCCTGAATCTGTAATATCATTAGTGTGAGGAAACATCCAGTGAGGGAATCTATTGTCCCAACAAGATTAGCATGAATTTTTATGTGATTTTATTGAACTCTTAGTAAAGAAACTCCTTGTATTGATGATACAGGTTGGAATCTATTCTGCAAATTAAAGTCTTAAGGAGTTGCCTACAAGACTGACAGGTAAAGTGACTTGTCTAAAGTCACACTTTTGTTAAATGTCAGACAGGACTTGAATTTCTTAACTCTGAGACTGGATCTCTATCCATTGCATCATTCTGTCTCTAGGCTAGCTTGTGCAATGCATAGAACACTAGATGGGGAATCTGAACTCAGTTACTTAGTAGTTGTGTGATCCTGAGAAAATCACCTGACTTCTGTCTGCCTCAACTTCCTCATCTGTAAAATGGGGATGATAGTAGCACCTGTCTGCTAGGGTTGTTGTGAGGATGAGATGAGATAACATTTATTTAGGTCTCCGTAAACCTTAAAGCACTGTATAAAGGCTAGCTATTATGATTATTAGTAGTTAGTAGCACTTACAGCAGCAATAGTATGTAATAGCTCTCTTTTTATCTATTGTTTTAGAGATTATGAAGTTCTTCTATCACAACCATGAGAAGCAGGCAATACAGTCATTATTGTTCCCATTTGACAGATAAGTGGAAGTAAGGTTCAGAAAGATTAAGAGGGTTGTCCATGGACACAGAGAGTAGATCTCACATCTGAGAACTGAACTTTGCCTTCTAATTTCAAGTCTTGTGCTCATCCTTCTACTGTTATATTTCCATTTTCATTTCCCATTCAAAGTCCAGCTTTCCTTCCAGAGGGAAATAATGATTGTGACATATTAGGAGTCAGTTACAAATGAATGCCAAGGCTATGTGAGTTGGAAAGACCAGATATTGAGCTGAATTAGAAAGTCTGCCTGCTTTCTGCCTGTCATCCTAGCTCAGAAAACTAAGGTGATCAATTTATTTTCTGAGACTACTGATGTGTGTGATTTCTAGTCCAGATGGAAAGAGAACAGGGAGCCCTACCCTCTAAATGCTGAGGTGCTTTTTTAGAGACTAGGAAAGCTGATACCACAGCAGAAATGGGGAAAAAAACCTCTACACACATGAAAAGGATTCATTCAAGCCCACTTATCAGGACCTCAAAAGGATTTGGTGAAGTTTTGAGTGAAGACTTTGGGGCCTTGTGTGTTTGGGAATTGTGTAGCACGTTTCTATTTATAGGTTCATAGCTGAGGGATTGTGATTTTTCTTGATCATTGGAAAAAAATGGAGCCTTGTAATTATGGTAAAACATACATGGCAGAAGGAGGGAAAATATAATTTAAAGGATAATGGTGTGCCCTGGAACACAGATTGGCATGCATATGGGGTTTCTGGCATCTGGACAGGAGCCCTCACAGCCATCTGTTTCTTGGAGGTTATTTCGGCAATTTTCAGCCATTTTAGTGATTCACCCGTGTGAGCTGAAGACTTTTAGCAGGCAGCTAAGGAGGGCAGAGGTTGGAGCAAGCCAGTCCTGAGAGACTCCTGACTATATACTAGGGTCTCGTTGTGTTAGGTTTCATCAGCCAGGGCTGGTCTAGGGCAAAAAGTTTTCACCAAGGAGTTGGCAAATGCATTTTCAGACTTGTCTTTCTGAAAGCTGTTCATTCTAGAGACCCTGATTTTTCACTTTGCTAACTCAGTCTTATTTTTCCCTCTTGTCTCCCCAGGAAAAACAACATAGAAAATCTTTTTTATGTCACTTTCTTCTGACATAGAGGGATGTAATATTTCAGCACTGGGTTTTCCCTTTCTTTCTTCTTTTCCTTAATTTTCCCTGGGCATTTTGAAAGCTTTGACTCGTTTGTTAGTAACAGGGGTGGCGTCGCATTAGTCTGACAAGCACGCACAAGCATCAGAAGTTAATTAAAACAGTGGTTCAAGGGAAACCTTTGCTAAAATACTAAAGAGAGCCTTCTAATGGCCTATGGCTGTGCACAATGCCCCTTGATAGGCCGAGACAAGATTGGAAGCTCTTTTGCATATCAAACTAACATGTCCTTGTAGAATCAGCCAGGAAGCTGAGTCTCCAAAGGTTTAAGGTATTTAAGATGTGGGTCTCCTCTGGATCTATGCTATTGTGTTGGGAAGAGAGTTTTATTTTCCATTTCTCTAGGTCCTCATCCTCACATCCGGGGCTCATGATATTGATGTACATTAAAAGATGATAGTGAGGAAAGTGAACAAAGCTTGATTTTAAAGCACTTTGTTAAAGCCCCTAGGGCTGTAAGGAGCAATTTCTGTAACTGCTGTCAATGGCCGTATTGGGTATTGTGGTAGGGGCTTTCCTGGAGTGTATCTGTGGTGGGAAACAACTGAGCCTTGGAAACCCCTTCCCCTTTCTGTGTGTGTGTGTGTGTGTGTGTGTGTGTATGAGAGACAGACAGACAGACACACAGACACACAGAAAGAGAGACAGAAGCACCTGTGGGATAAAGCTACCTTAGCCCAAGACCCAGCAAAGAAGGAATCATGTACTACTATCATCCTCTATTTTTCCCATCATAGGGCAAAACTCAGAGGCCTTCTTCAATTTTTAGTTCTTTAAACACATTTTAGGAAAAGAACATTTGGGGCAGACTTGATAGACTCTCTATATTCTTTGGAAATAAATTAGAACTCTAATTGGTATAGTGCATTTTTTTTGTCAGAGACTTTAGAAATCCTTTTGTTGACTGCTCAGACACTGGTTTGTCACGTCAATCTACTGCAACGTGCTCAGGTGACCTTGATTTAGCACTCCACTTCTAGGGAATTGGTTGGAACAGATGTGTCAAACACGTGGACTCCTGACTGCATGTGTCCCCATAACACTCCCTAGTGCAGCTGGGGAATCAAATTAAAACGTAATAGGGAAATATTTAACACAATAAAATACAATAAAACTTAGGGAATATTACTGTGTGGTTTTCTAAGTGAGATATATGGCCCAGAAGGCTACTTCAGTATGATTTAGTGGCCCTCCATTTCTATTTGAGTTGGAAACCATTGGGTTAGAAGATTTCTAAGTTCAGTCATTTCTGTTGCTAATAGAAAGCTGATGATCATTCTAAAGCATGGTTCATTGGGAAAGGAGTCGGATTTGGAGATTAAGAATTGGAGTGAGAATCTAGGCTTTGTCATCAGTGTGACTTTGGGAACATTCTTAGGTCTTGTTCCCTCACCGTAAAGCAAGGGAATTGATTTAGGTGACCCTCAAGATCTATATGTGTGATCCTTCCCTTTTTATGACCTAGTTCTGTGCAAAATATATTCAGATATTTCAAAGGAATATAAGATAAAGTCCCTACCCACAGGGAATTATACTAACTGGAGAAAAAATCAGGTCAATTGTTCCCCTGAATTAACCAATGATTAAGAGTCAAAAACAGACAATGGGTATATTTGCTAGCGGAACTGTCAATTTAATTTGTATTTCTTAGTGCATTGTAGACTGGAGAGCCAAAAGCTCCATTTGCATAAAAACAAAGCTCTTTGGAGCAGTTTCCTAGTAACCTTAATATTATGTACACTTCAGTGAATAGGCTGAAATGACGTCTTTCATCTTTTTTGCCATGACAGGCAGAGGAAGACACCAGTGTTCTGTATGTGCAACAATATCAGATTTTGTCCATAGAAACCCAAACTCTTTTGTCTTCAGAAATGGATCAATGCCCCAGCTACTGTGATAGGAAAGTGTGTCCCCCATGGAAATAACTGAGACATTGATGAGAGGGAGAGATATGTAGTTGTGACAGAGAGCAAAGAGGACTTTAAAAAATCTCTGCATGACCTTAGATGGAAATCTAACCTTTGTTATTTCCCAATGGACTTCAGTGTTATAGAGAAAAAGATGTGGATGATATAGCTGAGTCCATTCTGTGGAGATCAGTAGGCTGACACATGAGAACACACCTGAAAGTGTTGCTGTACTTGATTACGAATAATAGATATATGCATGTCTATGGGTAAGCTTCTGGGGATCTTGGGAAGGAAGACCTAAGAAACATATCCTTAGTTAACCTGGAACAGGGAGGGAAATTCAATACCTTCTTCATTTTCTATCCATGTATGAGGATGGGCATGAAAATTGCCTATTGGAAACATGTTGAAATTGAGCAGCTCAAATTTTTTCCTCCAGTTAATTAAATTTTTTTTTCTTTCTTGCCCCCACCCATAACTTCATCATTTTAGGGATCTCCCAATAAGGAAACTCCATCCACTAGTGCAAGTACAGTGGATGCTTTGTTAAGCTAGAATATTGGAGAGTAGTTTCAGGTCACTGAGAAGTTCTCAGGGTCCTGCCATTATGTGTCAGAAGCTAGATTTGAGTCCAACCTTCTTGTCTCTATGGTCATTCTGTTTTTTCCAATTCAATTTCAATTCAATAGATATTAGTTAATCATCCCCTTGTTATTTTGGTCTTTATTTGTGTCCTTAATGCTTTGCAAAGTGCCTGACACAGAGTAGGTGCTCAAAAATACTAGCTGACTATTTTCTAGATGCTTCAGAACTTCCTCTAGATACTGAGGCCATAAAGAGAAAAATGAAAGTATCCTTGCCCTCAAAAAGCATACATGCTCCTGGGGGTGGGGAGAGAGGCAGAGAATAACATGTGCACTGACAAGTAAATACAAAATCAATGCAGAGTGATTTCCTAAGGGCGAGCCGGTGTTGTGGGATGGATTGTTAACAATTGGGGAGGGAAGAGGTGGTTAAGATTATGAAAGTCCTCTTTGAAGAAGGAGATTGAACATGAACTGAGTCTTTATGGAAACAAAGTATTCCAAGAAACAAGGGTGAGGAGGGAGAATATGCCAAGGTGAGGGAGAATTTGTGCCAAAGCTGGGAGGTAGGAAATGGGAGGTTAAATAGGGAGAACATTACCCTATATATGGCTTGCACTTCCCATTCCTAAATGGATGGTAAGGGGAGAGGAGACTAGACCTGGGATTTCATTGGTCTAGGTCACAGAGGTGGGGAACTTGTGGCCTTGAGGTCACAAGCAGGCTCTCTAGGTCCTCAAGTATGGACATGTGGCCACAGGTTCCCCACTCCCTGCGAAGTTTGGATTCAGTTAAAAGGCTGCACTGGAGGACACAGGGGGCCACATGGGACCTCAAGGCACCAGGCTTTCCATCCCACTAGGAAATTCTGGAATGAGGAAGTTTCCTCTGACCATGCACATGGGCACTTTCTCTGCGATTCAGAGCTGTAGAGAGTTGCCTGGACATTGAGTGATTAGTAATTCATTTAGTGTAACAGCCAGTATGAGTCAGAGAGGGGCTTAAATACAAGTCTTTCTCCACTCCAAGTGGGGTTCTCTTTTCACTCTGCTGTACTATCACTCATTCATAACAAACACCAACTCATTATGTGTGGTTTAGGAGTCTTGGAAAGGGCACTAGACTTGAAGTCAGGAGGATCTGTATTCAAATCCTACTTCAAACAGTAGTTATAGTTTACTGGGAAGTCACTGAACCTTTTTGGTTTTAACTTCCTCACCCACAAAATAGGGAATTAAGAGAAGGATTTGAAGCTGATGGCTGTTAAGTTTCTGTCTAGCTCTAAATCTATGGTCTGTGATCCTAGGCACACAAGTGACTGACTGATATACAGCTTTGTATTTTCTTTAAACAAATATATTTATGATATAGTGTTATAACCCATGGCACACAAAACTTCTGCCAATCTATGTATGAGAGGGAAGTCCTAACCAGTTATGTAAGGCAGATGGAAATAAGGAACCTTTACCAGGTCACAACCAATGAGCAGAGAGGGTTGGATTTTAATTAATTAGTAAACATTTATTAAACACCTACTATGAGTCAGGAACTATGCTAAGTTCTAGGAATACAAAACAAAGCAAAACACAATGCTGCCCTCAAGGAGGTCACAATCTAATGAGACAATAAGCAAACAAGTTTGTACAAATGATATGCAGAAAAAATAAAAATAATTAAAGGAAGGAAGGTGCTAGAATGAAGTGGGGCTGTGAAAGCTTCTCTGTAGAAAAGGGTATTTTAGTGGGAATCTAAAGGAAGCCAATGAAGCTAGAAGTAGAGATGAGGAGGGGGACTATTTCAAGCATGGGGACAGGCAGAGAACACATCCTGAGCTGAGAGATAGAGTGTCTTGTTTATGGAATAGCAAGGAGGCCAGTGTTCTTGGATCAAAGAGTATATGGAGGGGAAGTAAGGTACAAGAAGAGTGGAGAAGTGGGAGGGGAATAAGTTAAGAAGGACTTTGAATACTAAACAAAGAATTTTGTATCTGAATCTGGGAGCCACTGGAGTTTATTGACTAGAGGGGTGACATGATTGGACCTGTGTTCTAGGAAAATAACTTTGATGACTAAATGGAGGTTGAGTGGGAGTGAGGTAAGACAGGCAGACAGACCCATCAACAAGCTATTGTTCAAGTACGAGGTGATGAGGATTTGTAGCAGAATATTGGCAATATCAGAGAGAGAAGGGAGTGTATTAGAGAGATGTTACAAAAGTGAAATCAGGCAACTGATTGTATCTGAGAGGTGAGAAATAGTGAGGAGTTGAGGATGACACCCAGGTTAAGAGTCTGATAGACTGGGAAAATAGTTTTGCTCTTAATAGTAATAGGGAAGATAGGAGGGAAGCAGGAATTTTTTTTGGGGGAAAGATGAGTTCAGTTTTGTGTGTATTGAGATTAAGATATCTCTAGGACAGTTGGTTTGAGATGTCTGAAAGGCAGCAGGAGATGTGAGTTTGAAGGTCAGTAGACAGGCAGATTTGAGAATCATTAGTATAGAGATGATAAGTATATCCTTAGGAGGTGAGGAAGAGAAAAGAGGTCAGGACAGAGCTCTGTGGGACAACTACAGTTAGTGGACTTGAGTTGGATGAGGGTCCAACAAAGGAGATTGAGGAGTCATCTGGTAGGTAGAAGAAGAATTTGGAGAGAGTTGTGCCCTGAAAACTTAGAGAGAAGGGAATATTAAGGAGAAGAGGGAAATCAGCAGGGAGAAAGGCTGCAGAGAAATTGAGGAGAATGAGGAATGAGAAAAAACCATTGGAATGGACAATTAAGAATCATTGGTGTCTCTGGAGAGAGCAATTTTGGTAGATTGAAGAGGTCAGAAGTCATATTGTAAGAGGCTAAGAGGAGAATGAGAGGAGAGAAAGTAGAGGCACCTATTATAGACAGCTTTTTTTCTAGGAGTGTGACCATGAAAAGCAGAAGAGATATAAGATAGTAGATGGTGGGGATGGAAGGGTCGAGTGAGGGTTTTTTGAGGTTGGATGAGGCACAAGCATGACTGTAGGTAGTTGAGAATAAGCCAGTAGACAGGGAGAGATTAAAGAGAAGTGATAGAATGGGGCTGACAGAGGGAGGCAATCTATAAGAGGGGATGGGAAGGAAATACTTGCTCAGGTGGAGGGGTGGACTTTGGTAAGGAGTAAGGTCACCTCTTTAGGGGAGGCAGGAGTGAAGGAGAAGATAGTAGCAGAAGGCATATGAGTCATGTGAGATGGAGAAGAGGGGGTTCTTGGTGAATGGCCTCTTTTCTTCCTGTCAAATATGAGGCAAGATTGTCAGTGAAGAGAATGTGAGGGAGCAATAGCCATGGGAAGTTTGAGGAGGCATGAAAAGGTATAGAAGAGATGCAGTGGAGAGTAGGAGAGTGAGTTGATAAAGTGAGTGTAGAAAGATTACCTAGTGACAATGAAAATCTAGCTGAGGTTGTATAACATATATTTATAGTGGTCCTAGTCAGAGCAGTTGCATGATTTTTCTCCACCTACATTCAGTAGTATGTGCGTGGGCTTAAAGACAACAGATGGTGGGAGCCATCCAAAGTTGAGGCTTGGCAGGGCACATTCTGCAGTATGAAAAGGGGCTTGGGACTCAAGAAGAGAACACTGTACAGTCAAACTGTTTCACCAGGAGGTGAGATGGGGAAAAGAGGAGAGTGGCTACTGAGGGGGAGATAGCTTAGGAGAGAACTAAGGCATCAAGGGATTGGAGGTTATAGCAAGAGCAGGTTTTTGTAAGGGAGGGAAAGGAAGAACTCCAATAGATAATGATCAGTTAAAGGGATTTCATAATTCTTCAACATGGAGGTGTGCATTTGTGGACAATGGAATGATGAAAGAGTATGACCATTTTTGTGCGTGTGTTGTGGCTTAGGTAGAGTGGAGGAGGAAGACATAGGATGTAAGTAGGATGAGAAAATGACTGTTTAGCATATTCAAAGAAGAATTAATATGTGTGCTGAAGTTCCCTAATATAAAGGTGGGGTTTTGGAGGAAGAAAGTGACTTGGTGGTATATAGACAGAAGCTATCTGAATTTTGATTGGGAGGTAGATGTGAATAGCATGCATCTCAAAGGAGGAGAAGTTACTGAGTGATGGAGGTAAGGGAGAACCTGGAATTGGCAATGGAGAGCAAGAAGTATTCTAACCCCCTTGCCTCAAATAGTGAGCCAAGGGGAAGGACTAAAAGTACAGATAATACTGGAAAGACAGACTAGAGACTGTGTTGTCCTCATGACTGAGCTGAGTTTCAGTGTCTGATAGATGAGTGGAGTACAATGGAGGGAACTTTGTTGCTTATGGAACAGGCTTTCTAGTGAGCACAGTAGAAGTGGGTGGTGTTCTGTTGGAACTTTGGATTGGGAGTTTTGAGGGGGATGGGAATAAGCAATAGGGAGGTGGTGGAAGACGGGGAATGGGATTTTCATGGTTACCTACAACAGTGGTGCTTCAGAATCACTAATATGAGAAGGGTATCACTAAGTTTGGGTGGAATGCATTAGAGATTAGGCAGAGGACAATACAACATGAGATGAATGCAAAGGTCTGATGAGAGACCCTATTTTACTATTCCTCTTAGCTCTGAAGCCTGAAGATTAGTCAGGAAATGGGACAGTAGGAAATAGATGTCAAACTTGCATAGCTAGAGATAGAGATAGAGATAGAAGTCCTGCTCTCCACCAATTGCCCTCTCCCTTATTCCTCAAGGGATAGGAACAGCAGGAGATGAAAGGACTGAATTCAAGGGGAAGGTTTCTCCTCTTCTCACTAGAAGATCTTCACATGTCCTGAGGATAACAGACAGGCAGCAAGAGACACAAATTGCCATACAGCTGACCCCTAGCAGCCTTCCCTCAAAGGACATGCCCAGAAGGAGAAGGAAGGCTCTAGATCAAAGAGAACACTCACTCTTCACCTCACCAGAGGCTGGACAGCAGGCAGGCACAGCAGGAGGTAGAATTCACCTTGGTCTTCCTGACTCCAAGGCTAGTTCTCTCTTTGTTATGTCACACTGTTTTGTAACAATTATTAACATAATCTTCAATTACAAAGCACTACTGGAATAAGAATGTTCTTATATGTTTGATTACAAGTACTGAGGCAGGAAGCAGAAATCTTACATTCATATGGGGAGAAATAATCATGGTTTATTAAGCCTGACCATAGCTCACCAGGAAAAAAATGCAAAAGACCCTTGAGTTATACCCAAGGGAAAACTCTTCATAATTGTTTCCTAATTTTCTTGAACCTTTCAAGACCAAATTCTCAAAGTCCAAAGACCTCACGAGTACCTTCTAATGGGTACTTCATTTTTCTTATCACAAATGTGTGTGACACATGACTATAAGTTATTTTTCAGATGATTTTCTCCTATCATTTAGTTGTGAATGGTATGAAAATTTGCATTTGGTCAGGTTTAATGACTACATTCATAGATGGACATGTCTAATGTGGTAGAATAGGTGCTATCCTGGACCTGGAGACAGAAAGACCTCTTTGAGCCTCAGGTGTAGAATGAGGTGTTTTTCTAAGGCAAGACCTCCCTTCAAGCTCCAAAGTAGAGATACTAAGTGCTTTCCAGACATCCAAGGACTAAATAAATGTCAGCTACTTTAATTGTTCACTCTTTGGACCTTGAGAAAAATAGCATGCTTTTTGGTTGACAGTAGACTTGTAACCATGAAGTGGAAGAGAGGCTACCAATCCATATAGGGTTTGAAGTAGGACCTTAGTCTCATTACTAGATTGGAATTCCCATGAGATAATGCCCAGGCCGTATCCTTTTCTATAATCCCCTTAGAACCTATTGGAATTCTTTTAAGGCAGTTTGGTTCCTTAATAGTTAGAGTAATGTATTGAAGTCTGGGAATACTTCACTGAACTCCTGTTTCAGTCATTAATTTGCTGTGTGACCCTGGGCAAATCAGTTGCCTTTTCTCTTCCTCAGTTTTCTTGTCTGTAAATGGAGATGATAATAGCAGATATCTTAAAGGCATATAGGGATCAAATGAGATATTATTTGTAAAACACTTGGAAAACCTGAAACATCCATTATTATTATGATCATTAAATGTGATTATTACATTATTAATCATAGGTACTCAAAACTGTGGCAAATGGATGAGATCCACATTTTAAAGATACTCAGAAAATGCACCAAAGGTACATGTGGGTGAAGGACAGTGTAGAAATACCAAGGACATGGTCTTGATTAAAATTATACAGTAGCACATTGGTAAGTGTTCTATGTGACTCATATGCTAAAAGATGCACTTCTCTAATAATATACTTTGAGGAGAAAATAGAAACAGAGACCAAGAGGCTTAGGCTCAGAGCGTCTGCTTAGTCTCAACAAGAGACTCTCAGGCTTTCTAGCTTACTGGAAAACTGTTGTATCAAGACAGTAAATCTGACAGGAGAAATAAAGGAATGTTGTAAGTCAGTTAAATGGTTTTAAATGACTTCCTTTATGGAGAGGCTGATGAGAAATAATAGCTCCCACCCCTCACTTGATTTTTCTCAGAATACATTGAGGTTTGTTTTTCAGGGCTAGATGTTTTTGAAATTTTAGACAAAGGAAATGTGCCAATATATGGAGGCAGAGCAGAAGATGGGACTGACTCCAGGTGTAGAATTTACCCTGTGGGCTTGATGATTTAGGGTTATGAAATGCTCCCCATTCTTGGATGATGCCTTTTTTCTTTGTTTCGCTGAAAAGTGTCCCAAGGTACATGATAAAATCTGGAAAATTAGTAATGAGAATGGTACCAGCCAAGGGGGAATTCCCAACAGTTTGTCCCCAGGGATTTTTATCTTCATCAAGATTTTATATGTATTCTTCTAAATGAAAGTCTTATATATGTGGATGTGAAAAAGCTATGCTGAAAGACTGGGCAGTTGTTAAATTTGCTTTTTGTTGGCTAGGTGTTCAGTGAAAAATCTGTACTATAGATGGATGTACCATGTCTATTCCTTCTCCCACAACAGTCTTTTGTGAGTTCAAGAAAATAAAACCAATTGGAAATGGTAGGCACCAAATTGTTGGAGGGGAGAAGAGAAAATCTGGAAATATCTCTTTGGGAGTGGGATAGAGGTGTTATAAAATAAATCCTTTTAAAAAAATCTTTGTTAACACATAGTTATGAAAGCCTTTTGGGTTTGTTTAGCATTTCTTTTATATGGAGGAAATAAATAGTTGTCCTATACCTGATTCAGATTGCATATTGAAAACCTTTCTTCTCCCCTGTTAGGGAGACCCTAGACATCAGTCAAGTCTAAGCTTAATTTTTTTCTTTGAGGCTCTGGATAGGGGCATAACCATCTGAAGAGGAAGAGAAGCCCTTATCTTACATGGTTAGACTGCCCAAGGACTAAATCTGGTTCTAGATGAGTCCAAAGCAAAGAGAACCCTGAGTGAATAAGGAAGAGAGGGCATGGTATTTCAGGCCCCTGGTCCCCAAAACACTAGCTTTCATAATCATTTAATCAATCCCCTTTTCCTTGCTCCTGCCTAGTTATAGACCAAATATATATGCTTTTGGGGTAGGACATAGGTAAGGAGAAGAGTGTTTGGAATGGTGATGAGAGAAAGGAGGCATTGGAAGAAAAGAAATTTGAGAAAGTCATCTTGGACACACGAATAAATTTAGTTTGTGCCCTGCAGTGAGTAAGACCAATCATCCGACAGTGATTATTCTATGCCAGGGGAATGTATCCTCTCCCATCATTTGGATGAAATCAGTCTGCATTTGATTTTTTATTGGAATTTATAACTTGCTTCTCTTTGGAGCAGTTGGGTCCATTCTATTAACAGTAACAACAATGACAAAAAAAGAGCTATG
Source organism: Notamacropus eugenii (assembly GCF_028372415.1). Lineage (NCBI taxonomy): Eukaryota > Metazoa > Chordata > Mammalia > Diprotodontia > Macropodidae > Notamacropus > Notamacropus eugenii. The sequence goes on from NC_092877.1 coordinate 332,612,746, forward strand.
TTTGCACGAACCAAATAGCTGTACAGAATTCATTAAAATGACTATGGATATACATTTCAGTAACATTTTAAATTTCATTAAGTTTCATGTTTATCATTGCTGAAAGACTGGAACAAAACTCAGCATGTTTATCTATCAGTGAGGAAAGAAAGAGGTCATCAATGACAATCAGATTTCAAATTCACTTATTTTTCCCTTAGGTCAAAGTAGTACAATGTGTTTGCTGATGTAAGTGCAAAAGTGAACTCTGAGAACGCGCCAAGATATTTGTGTCCTGTTTATATGGAAAAAAAAAATCAATCCCTTGATATCTTTTTTCTAATATGACTTTTTGCTAGTAAAGTTATCTTCTTCCCTTTTTCTGAATAGGGTTCTTCATGGAAGTAAAAACAGCATTGCATTTGGAGCCAGAAGACCTGGACTTGGAAATGGGCTCTCTCATTAATTACTTTTGGGACCCTTGGTAAATCTTAGCCTCTTTGGGCATCAGTTTCATCGTATGTGAGATCAGAAAGTTGGGCTGAATGCCTAGCTGTCAAGTATGGTCTAATGGGCATTCCTTTTCAGGTATGGGTTGGAATAAATTGTCACTGAAATCCTTTTCAACACTAGATTTTTGTGTTTCTTTGAAAGCACAGCTCACTAAGTCAGTCACCTGCTTTGTACCTGGCACTGTACTAGGCATTGAGGAAACAGAGGCAAAGCACCACCACCAACAAAAACAAAAATAAAAAAGTCTTTGTCCTCAAGCTCACAGTCTAATAGCTCAGCTGCCATGTCCTACATGGAGCCTACATTAATCCAGCTATTTGCACCCCATCCCTCTTGAAATTACTTTATTTGCATGCATATATGCTCATTCCCAGCTCAAGTTACTCTGCAGACATCTTCATTCTTCAACACTCTTGCCCACTTTGGGATGACTCTGACCTAGATGACTCTCCCAGTGGATAAGTTCCTGGATGGAATCTCAATATCTAGCATCACAAGCCAGACGCTGCTACCTCCACTTTCTAGCTCCCCCTTATATTTTGTGTTCCCATATTAGAGCGTAAGTCCTTTAAGGGAGTATCTTGTTTTTTCATAATTGTATTCCTATAAGCTTAATTTCGAGTGATTAATGAATGCTCTGTTATCTATCTATCTGTCTATCATCCATGTATTATCTCTTTAATTATGTATTTCTCTTTCTTCCTCTCTCTACTTTATATTTACCTATGCATATCCTGTATTTCCTGTACCCCTATGATAGAATATAAACTCCTGAGGGCAAGGATTGCTTACCACGTACATATGCAGTATATGATATATTGATTTCATAAAAAACAATCACAAAGTGTTTTTAATTCTCTGATTTCCTAGATTTTCTTTCTTTTATGTGCTATAATTCTTGTGAGGATATAGAATAACATGACAAGCTTACACATTTGTAACCCTTGTGCTATATGGAACCTCTACAGTCCTACTCTGAAGTCACATTATGGTGGGAGATGCGCATTGTGATCTCCTAGGCAAGGTGAACAGCTGGCAAGTGAAGAACCAGCTCCAGAAGGCTCCAACTAGGAGGACTTAGAGTACAGATAGTCCTGGGAACCGATGATATTGGTTTACCAAAGAAGACTCTAATTCAGCAAGATGATAGCATTGGAAATGGAAAACGGAAAATGGAAAGCTTGGATACTTCCTGGTGAATTATTTTGGCCATGACAATTTTTAAAATGAGAAAATAATGAAGTGGCTCTTAGTCCTTAGTCTGCTTTTACAGTGAAGATGGCAGAGAGTCAGAAAATGGGAAAGAAGATACTCACAACTGCAAGTTTTATATTGTCTCTAGACTTTATGTTATTGTGCTATTGATACTGGTGAGGAACTTGTGGCCTTGAGGTCATGCGTGGCCCTCTACGTCCTCAAGTTCAGCCCTTTGACTGAATCCAGCTTTTCGGAACAAATCCCCTTAATTAGTTTGTTCTGTAAAACTTGAACTCAGTCTACAGACCATACCCAAGAATCAAGAAGACTAAATGCAGCTTCTAGGCCACAGGTTCCCCACTCTCCCCTGCACCCCACATGGAGTCTAAATGTATGAACTTATATGAGCATTGTCATTTTCTTTCTAGATGAAATCTGAAGAAAAAAAGCATGTTGTAGCAAAACTGAAGGACTGTAAATAAATTTTGCATGGAAACACAAATAAAGAGTTTTATCATGCATCTAAAGGCAAAAAAGAAAAAAAACATTTTGTGGAACACAGTCATATCATATTGCAGTGGTCATAACAGGAATTTGCAAAAACATCACCATGAAGATCAATTATATGTACCAACATTTGTTTCAGAAGAAGAGGGAGAGAGACTAAATGAAGAACTTGAAAAGACATTCCATATTAAATCAAAATATACTTTGATATTCTTTGATTTCTGTGAAAAGGTAGTTGCAAAGGAAGAGGGTAAAAAATGGTGGAAAACATGGTCAGGGATAAGATATGAGCATGCAAAGGCTTGTAAGCTATGTGAAAGTCTCATGTCCTTATGTTATGAATACTTTCTTCTAGAAAATAAGAAATACTGGATATGTCAAACACCAAATGACACCAGGAAAATGAAACAATATAATTAATTAAACAGGAAATGATTGGTTACTGAAATGTGAGAGTCGTTTCCAAATATGTTTTCACTATACAGTCAGGCTACTGGCTTGTTAGAGCAAAGAATTATTTTTTTTTAAAAGGATATCAAATTAGAATTATGTAAAAGTGAGAAAAAGATATGGAGTTGAGGCAACTCCAGCCAGACTTGTTTTTAAAAGCTAAATGCTAAAGGGAGTAAAAGAACAGATATTGACATAGACATTAACATTTACTAAGGATGTTTAACTGTTGTCAATCAACCCCTCCCCCCCCCCCCCCGCCCCCGCTCCCCAACAAGTTGTCAGAGTCAGAAGAGCTGAGAATTTCCTTTAGTCAGCCAACAGTTGAACTTGTTCCTGAACAGTTATGATGGCCAAATGATTATTTAGAATGCAAAATCATTCTTTGAACCTCAAGGAAGCATACTAATAATAGCTAATATTTCTATAACACCTACGATGTGCCAAGTTATTGGGGATATTTAAATGTAACAGGAACAGAGAGTTGAAGACCATGGACTCCCTAGCACTGCCTTCCTGTTACCTACCATTCTTATTAAATCATGGCTCAGTTACTAACCCCTGAAATATTTATCCTTTTATATCTAGTTGTTAATAAATCACTTGGAACTCATCTGTAGTAAAGCAAACATTTTAATTAGGGAAAGCAGAGTAATATAAAGCTGCAACAAACATAATTCCCTCCCTATGGTCAGGTTTGTCATGGAAGAAGCAAAGGAAATCAGATACTTCAATTGCTTTCTCATAAAACTTTACTCCCCTCATTTTGACAATAACCAGAGATTACAATTACACTTCTTCTACTACCCCAGGTGGACTCCAATGCCTCTGCTTATCTCCTGCCAGTTTTGAGTGTCAGGAAAGGAAAATCACAAAATCATTGACTTTTAACATTTTCTGTCTCATCTCCCAGTGGGAGGAGAAAATGTCTGTTTCTCATGACAAAGTGGCACTGTGGGCACTGTGGTGCTTTGCATAATTTCTGATAATTCTAGGAATAGCTCCTGGGCAAACAAAACATCAGGACAAAGGTTTTCAGCTTCCTATTCCATACTCCTAGAAGGACTAACTCTTAAAATTAAAAAAAAAAATCAAAACATAGCAAATATCAATTAAAATAAGAATGAATATTCAGAAAGTAGAATAGATAAAAAGGAACAGTACATGAAACTCTCTCTTTTTATAGCTTAATTTGGAAACCTGAATTCTTCCCCAGCTTGTACTCCTTGATATGAAATGAGAAAAAGGTGCTTAATATTTGTAAGGTGAGGCTGGAAGATGCAAGGTTGGGAGACCACTAACCTTTCTATCACTTTCTTCTCCCTGCTCCTCCCAGCCCCTCAACTTGCGCTTGGCACCACACTTCCTCATGTCACCATCTCTTTCTTTTGTCCAGTCAACCGATGTGGGCTGTTTTGGCAGCTATCCTGGAGACGTCCCATGAACTTCAATTGCTGGGAAAATACTATCTAAAGACTCTGAGGTTGCATCCATTTATTTTTCTCAAGAGAGCAAAGAATACCTCACTCCACTCCCACCCCTCCCCCCCAAAAAAAGAGAGAAGGGAAAAGATGTGTCTGGATTTCTCTAAATCTCTAATTCTCTCTAATGATAGTGAATCTATGACACTTGGAATCTAACATCATAGTCCCTAAGGTGATAGGAATGATACTAAAGCTTCAACACTGTAATGACACAATTTGGAAGGTGCTGAGAGATCAAGTCTCAAGATAATCTGAAAGATAAGAGGTCACCAAAGCCTTAAAAAAATTCAGACTTCATCCTCAAACAAGGGTTCTTGAGAAAATATCAATAACTGACAACTTATATGCCTACTTTTTCATCTCTACAGAATTTTTAAAAGAATGACATACAAGCCTCTGCTTGATGGAGGAATGATGTAGAAATAAATGACCTTTCACAAATAAAATTCTTTCTGTTGGTCAGTTGTTTTTCAGTAGCGTCCAACTCTTTGTGACCCAATTTGAGATTTCTTGGCAAAGATACTGCAGTGATTTGCCATTTCCTTCTCCAGCTCATTTTACAGGTGAAGAATTAAGGGCTAAATGGTATGCCCAGGGTCACACATCTAGTAAGTGTCCAAGGCCAGATTTGAACTCCGAAAGAAGAATCTTCCTAATACTAGACCCAATACTCTATCCACTGTGCCACCTTGCTGCCCCTAAATAATTTTCTACAGGTTCAAATGGCAGAGGAATTCCCTGAGATGATGACCTCCTCAAGATGCTCCTGATAACATTTTTTTTTGTTACATTAAGACTCAGTTCACTGTCCAGTCTCTGAAATGAGATCCATAACTATTCAAAATATCTTAATTTATCTGTACAGGTAAAGAAGGCAAATATTACCTTTATTGCTGTCTATGTATGATATAAAGTTTGATCAATAGCACATAGAGCTCATGAATTGGTGTGTGTATGTATATATACACATATGTAGATAAATACACATACACGTACGTTTATATATGTATGCATGTATGTATATACATGTGTGCATATTATGTATGTATGCATGCATGCATGTGTGTGTGTATCTTGGACATCCACTGGGGATAAATAGTAAACTGGATCTGAAATTGAAGGGAAGAACACAAGAGGGTTAAGTTGCCATTAGGAGGTTGTTTAAAGGCCTCAAGTTTCTCTCAGAAACAAAAGCCTATCATTTTAACATCAATATTCTCTTAGAGTTTCTTTAGGGTTGGAAGTCATGAAATACAACAGACTGTAAAGAATTAAATTGTAGATTACTGAAAGGGCAATGGAAAAGTGAATGGTTGCTGTGAGTTGATGGTACCATGTTACCAGTGAAGAAATATATAGAATTGGCACAAAAGACATTATCTGAGATATAGAAAATACATATATATATATAATATATGTGTGTGTATATAGATATAGATAGATAGATAGATAGATAGATAGATAGATAGATAGATAGATAGATAGATTGATAGATAGAGAGATAGATATAGACTGGAAAAAGAGGTGGGTCAGTCATGCAGTGAGAGAAGACAATGAGTGGCACACAGCTTGAGTGCTCTATTGGCATCCACAAACCATCAGAATATCTGTAGCCCCTTTCCTCAACTCATCCCCCGCCCCCCAAGTTCATCCAATGGAATGCCAGTGGGAGATTTATGGGATGACATGAACAAGAACTGCAGAGGATTTGAAGACATAGATGAGTAGTGACCTAGAATTGTTGGAGGAGGTGTGTTGATCAAGGATTGTTAGTCAATAAGCATTTATGGAGCACTTGGTATGTTTCAGGCACTGTGCTGAGGGCTGAAGATACAAAGAAAGGCCTCATCTTCAAGGAGTTCATATTCTAATGGATCTATCAAATAGTCACGTAGACAAACATGCTTGGGGTGTTGTAGCCAGAAAAAATGGCTCAGTGGATAGAGAACTGGGTGTGGGGTCAGGAAGACCTATATTCAAATCCAGCCTCACATACTTGTTAGCAGTGTAACCCTCTGTCTCCTTTAATCCACTAGGCGAAAAAATGGCAATCTACTCTAGTACCTTGGCCAAGAAAACCCCATGGACAGTATAGTCCATGAAGTGACAAAGTTGGAAACAACTGAACAAGCCAGATAAAAGTAAATATTTTGACCTATTCAATGATTCCAGTTGGGATGGATTCTGTGGGCCATGCGGGAGCAGAGTGGGTAGAATGCTGGACCCAGAATCAAGAAAACCTGAATTCAAATCCAGCCTTAGACTCATACTAGCTATGTGATACTGAACAAGTCACTCTGTCTGCCTGTTTCATTATCTGTAAAATGGGAATAATAACAGCACTTGCCTCCTAAAGTTATTGTGAAGATCAAATACTATTTGTAATTTGCTTTGCAAACCTTAAAGTGCTGTGTGAATGCTAGTTTTTATCATGATTATTTTTTATTTATTTTATCTTCCCTAAAATATGAATACCTATATTTGATCTGACCTATGATCTACATATCCTGACCTCAAGTATAATTATTGGGTACATACCGAGGGACTCAAAACCCTGAGAGGTCCACAGGTCTGGTTGTAAACTTCAAAACACATAAGTTTATCCAAGGCATGTTATCTTCCAGCCAACCTTTGCTAGACATTTTGAATGCACCTAAACACTTACTCCATTGTCTAGTTAAGTGTTTCCCTCATTATCAGTATCTAGCTTTAACTTCTTTCAGATATAAAGGCCACAGCAATGGCTGTCATGATTTTTTTCTCCATATCCACATGATATTGCCCATTTTGCTGGGATGTACACTTATTATAGAAAACAAATGTGTTGGCCACTGACATGTTACCAAAATGAAAAGCAGCTTTATTGAAGATAGAAAACATTTGAGTCATATTCTCATCCCACGCAATGCTATAGAGATAACCATAGAAAACAAAATATAATTAGTTCCTGCACTAAGGAATGCCCGAAATAAAAATTGATCCTCAGACTTCTAATGGGACCCAAAATCTGCCTATCACTTTAAGGAGGAAAGGAAGAAGATCACATTTAAAGAATGAGTCTGGTGAGTGCTCCCTTGCCAGCCTGTGTTTGAGCCCTGCATGAGAAAGGGTAATAAAAACTCAACCTACTCATAGTAAGCAAAGTCCATTATAGAGCGCTATTGGTCGATTAATGAAATACAAAAATATCAAACAGAAATTTTATGGTTTTTCCAAACTCTCCTAGATTTCCAATATATTTAAATGGCATCTTATTTGGGTCATTCAATACCCTTATGCACCTTCCTTCACCATGTAACCTCCAACCTCTCTTGTGGCCTTTTCAATCCAGAGTATCTGTCTGTGAAACCTACCCCCTGAATTAGTGAATTCCCCCTCGGTGGGTTTCCATTTTGTGGAGAGGCCCCATTCAGCTTTCATTCCCTTTCTGACCCTGTTCCTGAATTCTGGACTTCAAAACCAGCCATGCTCCCAAGGCTGAGTAAGTTCTCTATTAACCCTGACCTTTTCAGTTTCTTTTTGTGTGTTTCTTTACCCCATTAAATATAGTTTCCTTGAAGACAGGAGCTGTCTTTCTTTATACTTGCGTTTGCATCCTCGCTGCTTGGTACAGTGCCTAGAACAGAGCAAGTGCTTAACAAATGCTTATTTCCTTTGTCCCTGCCTCCTTCTCATTTAATAAAGTATTTCTATCACCATCAGATATGAATGTTTCCAAGTTACAAATAAAAGGCATCTTAATTTTTCCAAGTTTTCTGATTTTGGAGAATCCACTAAAGAACAAAGGGAAGAAACTTTCTATTTTTTTTTTTTAACTAAAAAGCTATTTAATTCAACTTTTCAAATCAAACCATGAAAATAGAGGTTTATTCACGCAATATTTCAGAAAAAGGGGACTCGTTTTTGGGAATGCATTTTCAGATGCTCAGTTTTGTACTCATTTAAATGTTCCACTGTATGGCTAAAATAAAGAAGGAAGCTAGAATGAGAAGCAGCACATTTCATCTGCTGTTATGCTGAGCACAGTGTCCCTGGTCTTTAATTGGGGACCTTCCAAAGTGCTTCATAATTTTCGGATTCATCAAGATGAACAGTGATGACAGTCCAAAATGTCTTTCTTTAAAGGGAGCAGTGTTGGTAGCATTTGGGGCACTCTATTTAGAGAATTTCTCTTTTCTTCTGAGGAATCTTAAGAGCTTCATGGATATGAATCAATGCTTTGCCACAGTGTAAACAGTGGGTTAAAAAGAGCTTGGAAAGCTTAAGGACCATGAGTTTGGATGGAGACCTCGCCAGAAATGGAGTGACTGAATGACCTTGGCTTTGTGCCTCCAGTTCCCTAACACAAGGATTATTGTGCAGACTAATGAAAATCGTAATAAAGTGCTTTGCAAATATAAAAAGCTATATAAATCAGCTTTTGAAGTAGTCACTTGATTCCTTGTCCAGGATGTGAATTGGTGCCAGGCATGTAGAAAAGAACACTGATTTCATTCATTTCGCTACCAGTATACTTCTGTGGGGAAAGATGAGCTGGTAAAAATATTGAATGTTGGAGTTGGCAAGATGGCAAAGCTCACTGAATGTTAAGTAAGAGTAACATCTCTTTGAGACTGGGTATATTTTAATTAGAATGGTGAAGTGAAAAGCGTGCTAGATTTAGGGTCAAAGGACTGGGTTTTGGATACCAACTCTGCCACCCACTACTGTTATAATCTTGGACTAATCACTCAATCTTCCTAGTTTTTAGTTTCCTCATCTGTAAAATGAGGGGGTTGGAATAGGTCATCTCTGAGATCCTTTCCATCTTGACAGCTGTAATTCGAGCATTAGTTCCCTTTTATTAATGGAAAAGTTGTGCATGGAAAAGTGAGCTGTGAAGTGTAAGATTAAAGGTCAGTTAACAGCAGTCAAGGTGAAGTCCTATTTTGTCAGTGATAGGAGAATGGCCCTGATGATAATGTATCTAGAGAAAAGTAATAATAACTCATTTTATAGCACTTAAAGTTTATAAACTATATGCCAAAAGGAATGCTATGAGTGAGGTAGCTCCAGTTTTCTTCCTTTCATTTTACAGATGAGAAGCTGAGTCTTAGTGAGGTTAAGGTCATGTTCATATACCTGGTAAGTACAAGAATTCGATTTTAGCCCAGATCTATGGGTTGGAAGCCCCAGCCTTCTTTGTTCATTATACTACTATGACTCTCTCATGGAGTGCTAGAGTTATTAGAGACATGGAGGATTACTTAGTTTCAACCCCCTGATTTTGCAGATAAATAAACTAGGACTTCTGGTGGAGGTCCAGGATGAAAAATGAATCAATAACAGCAAAAATGCTGGCAGTTTGTTTACATTTTGAAATGATATTTTCCTTAAAATATAACAAACTGATGTAAGAGTTGGTGGTATGTGGGTTCTATTTTTCCCATGCATGTTATTTATGTCCACATGGATCTCTCCAGATGTGGTTCACAGGGAGGCTAGAATATATATCTCTAGTCTTCTCCCCAACCTTTCTCCCAGGGAGAAGTCCATTCCTGTCAGGAGGGGATGCAGGAGGTTGAGGCCAGAAACTGGCCGCTCGTCTCCTCAGAGAGAGGGAGTTCTAGGCTAGAATATATCTATTTTTAATATTTTTATTTCATTTTAATATTATTTCTCTAGGGGAAATCATTTTCAGGCTCAAGTTAAGCTCCTGATCATGGTTTCTTAATACAGAAGAAGGGGCCCAAGCCTTATATTCAAGACATGGCTCCTTTCCCGCCTGATGCCAGGTCCACAATGACTAGCATATAGAAAAATATATTTCTTTAAGTCATTAGCAAACCAGAAATAAAAGAAAATATACATATGAGAATATGTACTGGACAATACAGATTGAAGAGGTTTTCCCATTGGGAACAAGATAACTCAGCTCAACTAAGAGAATGTCCTGGATCTCCCCTAAGGGGAAATTTCCTCAAATCTAGCGCAACAAGCTGGAAATAGGGAAATAATAGAAATTCTACATGTCCACTTCTCCCCAGAAGTTCTTTCTTCTCAGCTTCTCTTTTCAATGACCTGAAGAAAAATTGGAAGAGTTCAACTTCTCTTTCAAAACTTGAAGCCAGAAGAACTCAAGATCTCCCATTGCTCTAGGTCTCACCAGCTCTACCTCCACTGCACACACAGGTACTGGGCATTGAGCAATCTATCTCCAACAATGGGAGAGAGCCCTATACAAGGGACTTTTTGAGCCACAGGTTACGTTGATATAATAAGTGTTTGTCACAATGACTCTCTAAATGGATATTAGAATAATCCACCAGGTGCATGGCCCCTAATTCTTCTCACTCCAAATTTCAAATCATTCTCTGAGTAAATAAAGGGAAAGTTTTAGATGCTGTTGATGGATTGGAAAGTGTATAGGACTAAGTCAGCAGACTGTAATTTGGGTGCTGATCTTACTGATTAGCTCTGTGATCATGGAGGAATCACTTTGCCTCAATTAAAAAAAGAGAATAGCATTATTTTATATTTCTCAAAATTGAGAACATTTCAATATACTTCTTTTTAAAATTATGAGCATGGAGCATAAAACCTCATTAAAATGTAAGTATGTTTAAGACATCCTCTTATGCCACATTATAGACAGACAGGCTTTAGGAGGAATGGGAAGGTGTTGGGGAAGAGATGGAGAGAGAGAGACAGAGAGAGAGAGAGAGAGAGAGAGAGAGAGAGAGAGAGAGAGAGAGAGAGAGAGAGAGAGAGAGAGAGACAGAAACAGAGACAGAGAGAGACAGAGAGAGAGAGGATAATATCAAAATAGAAGAAATATCATAGAGAGACATATACAGAAATGGGGAACAGAAATCATTCAATTGGTAAACATTTATCAAGTACCTACTATGTGCCTAGGGTAGGCACTAAGGACATAAAAGTGAAATATTCCTTGTCTGTAAGGAGCTTACATTCTCTTCAGGAATATATAAATAAATACATACAAAATATACTTTATCATTGATATAGAATTGGAGCGGACCTTAAAGATCATCTAGTCTAACACCTTCATTTGACATATGAGGAAACTGAGACCCAACGTCCAGTCAAGGTTACACAGGTGAGATGTAGCAAAACTGGGATCTCATTAGATTCCAGAATGAGTATTTTGGCCCAATCCCATTATTATATTCAAGTCAATCACACTTCTTGTAGTGGAATTGTGTGGAAATTCAGATGTTGGAGTAGACCCATGTGCAACGAACCCATAAGAAGGTGGTTTGCCATTTTTTCATGTTTTTCCTTCTACCATGAAATTGACTTGTGCTTTGTACCAAAGTCAGTGGGTAAGCAGTGCAGTGAATATAGAGTGCAGAGCCTGGAGTCAGGAAGACTCATCTTCCTGAGGTCAAACCTCGCCTCGGACATCTACTAGCTGTGTCTCTGGGCAAATCAATTAACTCTGTTTGCCTTGGTTTTCTCATCAGTAAAGTGAGCTGGAGAAGGAAATGGCAAACCACTCCTGTATTTCTGCCAAGAAAACCCCCAATGAGGTCACAAAAAGTCAGACACAACTGAAAACAACTAAACAAAAAAGATACTAGAAATAAAAATGAACAAGGCTCCCCAAGATCTCCCTTCACCTCTGTCCCTCCCCCCAACCCCCCAAAAGCAAAAACTAGAAAACCCTGGGGTATTTAGCTTGCTAGTTAGTTGTTTCCATTTTCCAAGTCCTGGTTTCAGAGATCTGAGCACAATCAGGACAACTTACTCTCACAGGTGTCCCTGGGAGAGTACAATAGTTGACAACTTTTCAGATAATTGCCTTTGGCCCCACTGTACACCTTCTTCTATTTTATTGGGTGTCGCAGCCATAGCAGAGGCCTAAAAGGAAAGCATTATTCTGCCTAACCTTGACAAATGTGAGACTCAGAGAAACAAACTGTAGAGAAAGCACTGGACAGGAGAAAACAGATCTTTTTTGGGGGGATGGGATGGGGCAGAGTCTAGAAGATGGGGAATCATCTTTAAGAGCTAACAAATAGGACCATTTAGCTGCATGGAGTCAGATGACTTTTTTCTATTTTCAGGAATAAACAGTTCTTGATGATGATGCATTCGGAAAGGCCAGACAGAGGGAAAGGAGACAGCAAAGGGAGAGAAGATGGTATGGGCAGAGAACTAGTTAAGAAGCCCAGGTTATTGGATTGCCATTCTGGGTCAAAGGGTGACACTTGTAAAATGAATTCAATTGTATGGATGAAAGATGGCATATACTAGAATGTCTCTCTGGGGGGAAAAGTTATGAGTTTTTTGGCATGAATGTTTTTGATCCTTTAAAGTGATAGTTTTCTTGTCTTTGATAGGGTGGAAAAATCTATTTTAAGGGTTTTCGTTTTGAGGTGAAAATTCATTTTATTTACTCTCTGGTGGTGGTAGGTCATTTATGTATTCCCCAGATGTAATCTCTTTCAGTACTGTTCTACCTTTTCAGCAGCCTTGCTCACCTTGGGATGATTCCACCCTAAGATCTACTCTCCTGATTGGTTGACCAGATCAGTCCCCAATCACACTCACTTCATTTTTGATTCCACACACTCTACAGACTGTTCTACCTCACCAATAATCCCAATGTCCCAACCTCCCCTACAACTATCTTTTATATAGTATATCTTCTCCTTAAAATGCAAACTTCTTGAGGGTAGTGACTGTCTTTTTCAACTGAATTTTTATTCCCAGTACTTAACATAATGTCTGTACATAGTAAGCACTTAATAAATGCTTCATCTACCTATCTGTCTATATTCTTTCTATCTATCTATCTATCTATCTATCTATCTATCTATCTATCTATCTATCTATCTATCTATCATCTATCTATCATCTATCTTCCTCCTCCTCTTCTTCCTTCTTTCCCTCCACCTTTCCTTTCCCCTTTTCCTTCCCCTTCTTCTTCTTTTCCTCCTCCTCTTCCTTCTCCTCTTCCTCCTTCTTCTTTCCCCATTTTCTTTGTTTTCTTCTTTTTTTTCAACTATCCCTCATATCTTGTTCTATTCCTTAATTCTGATGTGAATGAGATCTCAAAGGTCATGCCAAAGGAGTCCATGCCTTGTCTGGTTTTGCCAAGCTAAGAAGACTTCGAGTTGGAGAGTAATGTGACTAAAGATGGACTCTATATATGTTGTCTGAAGAGCACCTCAGTAAACTTGGTCATCACTTGGCAGAAAAGTGCCCACCAGGCGATGATATTTTTTTAGATACAGTAATTCATGATCCAGTTTATTGAGGCACAGAATGACTTCAAGCCACCTTGGTTGAGTATAACCCCCCTCTCCCAACACACACATGCACACACACACACATACACACAAACACTGAGATCTTTGCTCCTCCTTAAAGTATTATTATAATATTAATTTAAAAACATTATTATACTGCATACCAATTGGTCTATCCACCCACCTTTTTTTTTTCCTGGACATGTTTCTTGTTTGTTTTTCTACTTAATTTGAGTAACTGCAATAAGAGACTTTTATTTTTTTCCACATTTGGTTCTTTTTTTTCTCTAGTCTTTTTTGTCACTTCACATCAGTTTATCTGTAAAGTGAGGTAATTGGCCTGGATTGACTGTAAGTTCCTTTTCAGTTCTAAATTTATCCTCCAAATACCATAATTTTCTGGTGTCACCAGATTCAAGAAACATTTTTTGACTACTTAGTCAGCAAACATTTATTCCTGTTTTAACTATGTACCCAACTCTGTACCTGGATTTACATTTAAATTTAACAAGCATTCTAAAAGCACTTACTGTGTGTAATGCTCCATGGTAAGTACTTTACAAATATCATCTTATTTTGTCCTCACAAGAATTCTGGAAGGTTAGTGTTGTTGCTGTAATCCTGAGTTTACAAATGAGGAAACTGAGGCAGTTAGAGTGACTTATCTAGGGTTATGCAGATAGTAAGTGTCTGAGGCTAAAGTAAAATCCAGGTCTTCCTGACTCCAGGTCCAGTGCACTATCTGCATAGGCATCTGCCCTATGTCCTTGTGCTAGATTCCTTACTGTAATATTATAACAATCCTGACATCAAAGAATTTATCATCTTCTTTGGGAGATCAGACAGATGCAAAAAATTAAATACCAACATACTTCAATATTTCAACAGAAGCTAATTGGCAATGAAAAGGTTATTTTACCATCTGAGAGTCCCCTCTCAAAGGTTTTGTCAGGGTAGGACTCTGCAGGCCCTCTAGCTATTGGGCAGACCCAGACAGCGCTGGCTTTGAGCAGGGGGCGAGGATAACCTCAGGGCCATTTTATTAGCAACTGTCAGTTCAGGCTAGGTTCTGTATGAAAGGAGGAAGAATGTCTTACTGGACGAGCAACTGAGGGAACTGGCATTCCTGAAAGGGGCCACAGGCCAAATGGGATCAGGGCACGATCTGAAATTGTTCCAAGTGCTAGTTAACACAAAGCAGACTGAACAGAAGGGTGGTGGCAATACCAGGCCCAAGGGGCAAAGCTTAGTTCATCATGTAGGCAGACAAATGGAAGCAAAGAGTAACTCTGCCCAGTCAAGCACTCTGGCTGCCTCACAATCAAGCTGCCATAGCAGACTAAACACAGGCATCCCTCTCTTTCTCTCCCCATTTCTGACACTGCTTTCAGCCAGTCCATAACGGAAGGTTGTATTTTGTTTTCAGTACTCATGAAAGAACCCAGATGATGGAAATTAGTGAATGTCATTCTATTTCAGAAATACTAATTCAGAATACAGAATGAACCTTAAAGGTCTCATTACTGGTCTTTCACCCTTACTATTTGGAAGAGGAAAAAAAGGATTTTCTGGGGTGAAAATATTTCCCATGAGAACATAATAATAGTAAACCAGGCATTATGTTACTGCTTTACAATTACTGTCTATCTCATCTCATTCTCAAATGACCTTGGGAGGTGGGTGACATAATCATCTTGATTTTATAGATGGGAAAACTGAGACAAACTGATGTTCAGTGACTTGCCCAGGGTTACGTTAGCTATCATCTGAGGCCAGATTTGAACTGTGATCTTTCTGGCTACAGACCTAGAGCTCTCTTCACTGTGACACCTAACTTCATGTGGATATTTTCTATAACATAGGAGAGTTTGTTTTCATGGTAGGAAAAATATTTTTTTTCCAGTTTAAAAATAGATTTTTGATATCTTTTGTTTTAAAATCTCCTATGTTTTCTATTGTATTTCTTCTCCCCCTCCCAGAGAGCTCTTCTTTATAGCAGAGCAATTTAAAAAAAAATAATAAAAAAGATGAAGAAAATGAAAAAAATCAGCAAAATTGATTCATATCTAAAAAATGCAAGAGATATTAGATACATTAAATCCCACACCCATGTAAATCCCACCCCTCCAATCAATGCAAAAGAATTGGGGCAGATGCCTTTTCACGTCTGATGTTCGGACAGAAGCTTGTTCTTTGTCATTTTGTGAGCTCCATTTTTTTTTATTGTTTCATAGTAGTTATTCTTTCCATTTCGTCTTGTATTCTCTGTGTATATCATTTCTTTGCCTCTGTTTGCTTCACTTTTAGTTCACATAATTGTTTCCATATTTTTCTTTATTCGTCTTGTTGCCCATTGCTTGCAGAGCAGTAATATTCAATTACATCCCTAGACTGTGATTTATTTAACCATTCCTTAATTGATGGGCATCAACTTCATTTTCAATACTTTGCTACCACAAAAATGCTACTATAAATATTTTAGTGTATATTTCTCCTTGGCTTATATTCCTATCAGTGGAATTTCTTTGTCAAGAAGGTATGGCCATTTTAGTTACTTTATTTGTATAATTTCCAAAGACTTTCCAGAATGGTTATACCAATTCACAGGTCCACAGACATAGTATGTAGTATGTGCCTTCTTATAATCCCTCCAATATTTATCTTTTCTATTTTGTGTCCTCTTGTCCATATTCTGAATGTGAGGTGAAACCACAAGTAGCCTTGATTTGCATTTCTGTTAATATTGGAGATAGTAGCATTTTTTTCATATGGCTTTTAATAGTTTGCCTTTCTTCTAATAGCTGTTAGTTCATATTTTGACCACATCTCTATTAGACATGGTCTGGGTATTCTGTTAGTTATTGCTATATCTTGGATAGGAAATCTCTGTCAAAAGAAATTTAAAATAAATATTTTTTCCCAGTCAACATTTGTCTTCATAATTATTTGGTCATATGTTATTTTGTTTATGTAGATTTTTGATCTCATGTATTCTAAATTATCCATTTTATCTTTTGCAATTGCCTCCATCCCTTGTTTAATTAAGAATTCATGTCCTAAGTACAATTGACAAGCAGAGATTGGCCATGGGTGGTTAGGTTGAGGAAAAGCTCAGAGATGACTCTTGGGTGATTATAACGATGAAACAAACAATGATATTCTATACTGAAGTGGAGCTCTGTTTAGGGGGAATGATGTTGAGTTCTTTTGGACATTTTGGTACGGGGGAGAACAGCACATTTGGTCCAGGTGTCTAACTTGCAGTTGGTGATGGAACTCAAAAGAAATGTTAAAAGTACAGAGTTGCACAAAATATATTCCAAGAAGTGG
Source organism: Notamacropus eugenii (assembly GCF_028372415.1). Taxonomy (NCBI): domain Eukaryota; kingdom Metazoa; phylum Chordata; class Mammalia; order Diprotodontia; family Macropodidae; genus Notamacropus; species Notamacropus eugenii. The sequence continues at coordinate 332,629,463 of NC_092877.1, forward strand.
AGTTGAGGAGGGATGCCATTCTAGGAATGGGGCACAGACAAATACAAAGACATGAATGGATTTGGGAGATAGAGTTTCATGTGTAAGAAACATCAAGAAAGCAAATGAATTGCAATTGGTACCAAATATGAGCTTAGGCTCTCTTCTCTCTACATTATTGATCCCCTCCAGTCCCATGGTTTCTATTATCATCCCCATAAATCTGGTTCACTTCTGTTCTCCAATCAGACATCAACCTTTCTTTTGAAGGCAAGTGAAAAACCTGGAAGGTCAGTTCCTTATTCATTCAATATCATGGATAGCTAGCAAGGCAACAACCCTGAGGGGCGTCCTGCACATCGTGTCTTCCCAGTAGATTAGAGTCTAGTCTGTTTTGGTGACTAAAGAATACAGAATGCTTTTGCTGGCATTTCTTTAAAAAATATTTTTTCCCAATAACATGTAAAATTATTTTTAAACTTTTTCTTAATAATTTTGAGTTCCAAAATCTTTCCTTCACTGTTTCCCCTCCCCCATCACTGAGAAGGCAAGCAATTTGATAAAGGTTATTCATGCAGTTATACAAAACATGTTTCCGTATTAGTCGTTGTAAAAGAAAACAGACCAACCCCCCCCCCCCACATAAAGTAAGTGAAAAGAAAGTGTGCTTTGACCTGCATCCAGGTTCCACCAGTTGTTTTTTTGGGGGTGCAAAGTGAAATGAAGAGAACCAGTAAATGTTGTACACAGGAACAACATTGTGAATGACTTAGCTATTATTGGCAATATAAAGATCCAAGACCATTCTGAAAGACTATGATAAAAAATGCTATCTACCCCCAGAGAAACAAATTTGAGTGAGGGCTGGGCTAGGTCACCAGCCTCACTTTCTCCTCCAGAGCCATCTGAGTTCAGTGGACTGATATTCATCAGGACCACTGGAGATGGCCCAGGATGCAGTGGGAGACCCTTGCCAATTTTAGGTCAAGGTCTTATCACATTCCCACTTTGAATGAGATACACCCACTCAATGAATAGGCCTCTTTAAGTTGTTACTCAAGGGATGACTCATTTAAAAAAAAAATCAAACTGGGAGGGGAAGACCCTCAGGATTCCTGGATAAAAGAGAAAAGTGAGGTGGTACCACAGAGTTGTTTTAATTTGAATTTCTCTAATTATTGGTGATTTAGAGGAATTTTAAAAAATATGACTATAGATAGCTTTGATTTCTTCATCTAAAAACTCCCTTTTGGCCATTTACCAATTGGAGAATTACTCATAAGCTTACAATTTTGACTCAGTTCTCTATATATTTGAGTAATGAGGCCTTTATCAGAGAAACCTGTTGTAATTTCTATTCCCCCCCCACTTTTCTGCTTTCCTTCTAATCTTCTCTGTATTTGTTTTGTTTGTACAAACCCTATTTAATTTAATGTAATCAAGATTTTCCATTTTCCATTTCATAATACTCTTAATATCTTGTTTGGTCATAAATTCTTCCCTTATCCATAGATCTGACAGGTAAACTATTACATGCTCCCCTAATTTGCTTATGACACATCACCCTTTATATCTAAATCACGTATACATTTTGACCATGTCTTGGTATACTCCAGGAGTTATTGGTGTATACCTAGTTTTTGCCAAACTACTTTCTAGTTCCCCCTCTGTGGGTATTTCTTGAAGTAGTATGTGCTCTGCAGTCAGATTGGATGGGATGCTGATCTCTCAACTGGGCAATTGCTATCTCTACTCTTATATCTGGTGTACTCTGGCTTCCTTCAAGGCTTACCTAAAATAAGAAGCCTTTCCCAGACCTCCTCAATCTTAGTGCCTCCCCTCTGATCTTGATTACCACAGAGACAGAGGCTGTACTATAGGACAGTTGTAAATTAAATGTGTCAGTCAGTGAGTCATGTACTAAATACCTATTGTACCAAGCAATGTGCTAAGCAGTGGGGTGCAGAATGCCCATCTACCTCAGTCCCACCTGTGCAATTCGATGGAAAATGACACCAAATTTCGCATGCAGATTGTCTTTTTCCTCTCTCCTTCAGCTTCAAAGCTCTGTGCTATTTCCAGTCTAGACTTTTCATACCAGAAATACAGTCCCTTCAAATTTATGTAGGAGAATGCACCCTGAATTTATCGAGCCTCTCCTAAACTCCCCTTCCTAGCACCTCCTCTGGTTAAGGTATACTTCTTAAAAGTATTCCCAAGCAATACTGCCTACGCATGGCATAGATGCTTACATATACATATCTACTTCCATGTTAAGGGATGCCCTCATAGATTAACCGTAGTCTGTCAGTTCCTCTCATCCTTTATCATCTCAAAATTACTAAACACTTTACATCAAGTTTTCCCTAATGGGTCTGTTAATGTCAATCTCTCTTCCACCTTTCTATTATAGAGGGGAACCTACAAAGCTCTCAAATATTTCTTCTTTAGTCAGTACTGAAGAGATCTGTCACAAAATGTCTGGAGGCAGTGATTTGCCAATTTCCAGTCCACTTCCATGCATTGCACCTTTAATGGTCATTGGTATTATATACCTACTCTTATTTTGATAAAATTGTCCCACTATGAATTCTCTTTCAAATGATGATTCAAGGTAGAGTTGTCCCTGGCTGCCATTCTGGAAAGATTCTGACTGTAATTGTTATTACCTGTGTGAGCTGTGTTTTTGCTACAGGAAGTCTATTCTGCTTCCTATGCAATTTGCTATATTGTGAATTATTTTGGCTTCTTCTTAATAGATCCAATGCCCTCTTGAACTTATATGTTCTTTTGATATTTGAAACAAGATCCTTTCAGGTAAGCATTTGTTAAGTATCTACTCTGCGCCAGATAGTGGGGCAGTTAGGTGGTGCAGTGAAGACAGTATAGGGCTTGAAGTCAGGAAGACCTGGCCTTGGTCACTTATTAGCTGTGAAACTGCCACTTAACCCTGTTTTGCCTCGGTTTCCTCACCTGTAAAATGAGCTGAGAAAGGAAATGGCAAACCAGTATCTTTGCCAGAAAAGCCTTAAATGGGGTCACAAGTAGTTGGATGTGGCTGAAATGACTGAACAACAACAAAAATGTGCCATGCACTGTGGTGGGGATCCTCAAAAGGGTAAGAAAGAGGGGGGCTATATTTGGTAAGGATGGTTTGAAATGCCATTTTTTAGGAGATTTTACAGAAAAGAAACAATAACCATCACCCCCAAATGTCACACACACACACACACACACACACACACACTATCCTTTCCTGTCTAACCTAAATGTAATCTTCAGCAAAATTTTGCTAGGGCTTTAAATATAGGAAAATAGCAACATTAAATATCTGCCATACCCAGAGCCATTCTACAGGTTGGATGAAGCGGGGCCAGTGCCCAGAGCACAAACTTTGAAGTACCTGTTCTGTGGGCAGCTTTTTAGGGAAAAAGTTATGTTTTGGGTGGGGAGAAGAAGGTTGGTCTTTTAGTGATGCTAAAAAAAGAACTCAGGTTCATCTGTGTACAATCAATCCATGCAAAGACAGTGTCTCTGCTCTAATAAATAATGATAATAATAGAAATGATGATGATGATGATTATAGCCATTTTTTGTAGTGCTTTAGGGTTTTTAGAAATAATTTTGTATATGTTATTTCATTCGGTCCTCCCAACAGTCCTATGAGATAGGTGCTATTATTATCCTCATATGGATTACAGGTTGGAGGGACTTGAGGCTTGTGATTTAGTAGTAAAAGGGCTTACATTGAAGTTACTAGGACCTGAGTTCAAGTATTACTGCTGACACTATCTGTGTGACCTTGAACAAGGACTTTATATATAAAATGATGAGGTTACATGAGGTAGATGGTAAAGACCCTCCCAGTTATAAATCTATGATTCAGTGACATGCCCAGGGTCATATAACTAATATGTACCTTATTTAGGTGAGATTCAAGAAAGCCCAATGGTCTATCTACTATATTATGGTGGGGCAAGAACTGATTGTTTCTGTCCATTTTTGTTCGTTTCTTTCTGTCTCTCTCTTTCACACATGTATATACTCATGCCACTTGAAGACATAATACACATTTTAGATTTGTTTTGGTGATTCTTTTTTCTCTTTAAATGTAACGTTTGATGTAATCTGTTTCTAAGTGGAAAGAGATGGAGCAGAGGAATTTGCCCCGTATCCTCTTAGGGATGACAATGGAACCCAAGACCTTGTGAGCTGTAGATTTTTATACTTTACCCATGTCAATCTCTTTTTCATAAACATTATTTTTTTTGACATTCTTTTCTTTTTAAATTGAGTTCCAAATTCTCTTCCTTTGACTTCTTCCACAAAACACTGAGAATTCAAGGAAAATGATACCAATTAATTATATGTGTGAAATCATGCAAAACACATTTCCTTGTTAGCTATATCACAAAAAAGCAAAAAAAAAAAAAAAGAATGAAAAAATATATTTCAATTTGCACTCAGATTTCATCTGCTCTCTCTCTGGAGATGGATAGAATTTTTTTTTCATCATGAGCCCTTTGAAATTGTCTTGGATCATTATATTGATTAGACTAGCCAAGTCTTTCACAGTTGATCATCATTCCAACATTGTCTCTACTGTGACCAATGATCTCCTAGTTCTTCTCACTTCACTTTGCATCAGGTCATACAGGTCTTGCCATAGTTTTCTTGAAACCACATCCCTCATCATTTCTTATAGCACAGTTATACTCTATCATAATCATATGTCATGACTTGCTCAGCCATTTCTCAATTGATGAGGATCTTCTCCACTTCTCATACTTTTCTACCACTATAACCTGCTATAATTTTTTTTTGTATATGTAGGTCTTTTTCTTTTTACTTTGTTCCTTCTGGGGCAAATATCTAGTAGTTGTATTACTGGGTCAAAGGACTGTGCAGTTTTATAGCCCTTTGGGCATAGTTCCAAATTATTCTCCAGAATTGTTGGACTAGTTCACAACTTCAGCAACAGTTTATTTATCTATTTTACTTATCACTTCCAACATTTGTCATGTCTGATAGGTGTGAGGTGGTACCTCAGAGTTGTTTTAATTTTCAATTCCCTAATCAATAGAAATTTAGAACATTTTTTCATGTGACTATAGAAAGCTTTGATTTCTTCTTCTGAAAATTATTCATATCCTTTGGTCAGCTATCAATTGGGGAATGGCTCTTATTTTTTATGAATTTTTCTCAGGTCCCTATATATTTGAGAAATGAGGCTTTTTTCAGATAAACTTCCCTTAAATTCTTTCAATATTATGTCGCTGTCTATAGTACCTTTATCAAAATGTAGTTTCTCTGATTATCTTTTGAAAATAGGTCTATTTTGCTTTTGCTTTATCTGAGATCATGCTTACTACCCCTGCCTTTTTTTACTTCAGCTGAAGCATAACAGATTCTGTTCTAGCCCTTTGTTTTAACTTTAGGTGTGTATTTATTTTCCAGTGTGCCTCTTGTAAACAATATATTGTTGGATTCTGATTTCTAATCCATTCTGCTATCCACTTCTGTTTTATGGGTGAGATCATTCCACTCACATTCACAGTTATGATTACTAACTGTATTTTTCTCCATTCTGGTTTCTTCTATTTATCCTTCTCTCTCTCTCTCTCTCTCTCTCTCTCTCTCTCTCCCCCCCCCCCCCGTCCCTCCTCTAACATCTATTTTGCTACTTATCATGGTCTTTCTTACTCTAACCTCATTTTATCACCCCCCCCCCATCTTTTATTCTCTTTCCCACTTATTTCAAGATTTCCAACTAGTCTAATATTTTAATAGGGGTCAGAGTCATTGTATATCATGGTTACAAATAATAGCTTCTTCCTTCTTTCTGGCTATTACTTTCATTTTATGTATTATAATCTAATGGGTTCTTTCAGCTAATCTCTTTAACAAGATTTCTATTATTGCTCCAAAAGAGATGCATTTCAATAAAAGGTGTACTAGTGAACTAACCAGACATATGACATGTTCAAATCAGAGGTGGTTTCTAATTTGAGTCTTGGAGAGACACTCCATCCCTTAAACAACATTTTATAAGGCAGTACAAACAGAGGCTTTAAGCAAAGCAAATCTATGCTACATTGGGAAGGAAGGAAAATATTACCACCACTAAATTCTCTGAAACTACTGGCTTTGGGGGAATAAATTATGATATTGTGGTGTGGTTTCTTAAATCAGGACTGCCTCTCTGATAAATGACTTCCCTCTTGGGTAGGAGGGGGATGCTTTGCAATTTTAGTCTCTGCTGATGAAACAGAATGACTGAAGGTCAGTTTCTGTTCTGAGTTGTACCTCTTATGCCAATGGTAAACTGATGAAGTTGAGAAAAAAAAGTTGCAGCTGGTAAATCAATTCTCTGCAGATTAAAATAAAAAAAACAGGCTAAATAATGATTTAGAAATAAATGTGATAGGCTTCTTTTTTTGTAGCTATCTTGTAGAAAATGAGGCTCATGAGTGTTTATCCACGGGGGAGGCACAAACATTTTGGTTTTGAGAAATGATATTTTCATTTTCTTTGTGTGAATCCTTACAAAGCCAGCCCAGGTGGAAGCACTTAGCTGGTGGAAGCTAGAAAACTAGCAATTCAGAAGTCCTGAGGTTTCCTGCCAGAAACGCTTTTAACTAGTGGAAAGAAAAGATCGTTAAGCTGAAGGAAGTGGATCTATGCATGGAGGCTCCTGATGAAAAGTGTAATGGTTATTAACTATATTAACTCATCTCAGAAGCCCTGAATATTGTGTTCTTAAATACCAACTCTATTCAGAAGTAGAAAGCAGGTGCTGTCAAATACTCTTTCCTATTTCCTGGGTGTACCACACCAATACCAGAGACCAGGAAGACCTGCTTCTGATGCATATTAGCCATGGGAGCCTTGGTAAGCCACTGAACTTGCCCACAGGGAACTCTTTAAGATTATACAGCTTCACAGCAGGCTCAGATCTGCATTGGTAGAGAAAGTAGTTCCTAATCCAGTTATGCCAATGCATGCAAAAATTTTCTGTAGTCAGAATTAAAAACTACTTTTTTTTTAAATGAGTAGGCTTAATTTGAATGAAAAATGAAAGGATTCCTTTTCATGCCTTTGAAATTTGTTTAGATTCCTGTTTAAAGAGGAAAAGAATAAGTGAGATGAGGCAAAACTTCTTAGACATTTCAATAATTTGATGTTCTCACTGCTCCCATCATTTCTTTCTCTGCTGTTACTGCCACTTTCATTTCAAGATGAGATGTTCTAGATAGGATGGGCTAACATTGCATGTCACATACCTATGTAAGATCAAGTAGAAAAAAGGCAGTAAAGGAAACCATGTAAAGAAACACAATTAAATGACCAGACCAGACTAGAGGAAAATAGAAGCAATTTCTTTTTCATGTGAATAGATTTGGGGAAATGAATAATCAAAAAAAGTCATTCATATTTAGTAGTCAAAAAAATTGATAGGAAAGACTAGAAAATACAAAATAGAATATTTAAATTATAAAAAATTAAAAAAACTTTTTTATAACATGAACAAAGTCAACAAAGCTAGAACAAGAAATAAAACTATTAATTGGGAGAAAAATTCATTGAAGAAAATTGTTTAAGATCTGATATCTAAAGTATCTAATGAATTGATGCAAACATAAATGAGTTATTTCTCAATAGATGAAATGGCAAAGTTTACATGGGAAGAAATGCAAACAATCAATAGCCACATGAAAAAAAATACTGAAACCATAATGAGAGGTAGATGAAACTCAGCTCCGATATTAAACAACTCTGAAGTTTTATTTCATTTTCATCAAATTAGTAGGATGATAAAAGAAATAATCCATGTTGAAGTAACTTTGGGAAGATAGACAAACAAATAGATTGCTGATGAAGCTGAAAATGATTTCAACCATCCTGGAAAAGGTTAAAATTAGGTTGAGAAAAGAGATTAAAGTCACTCTTTAACCCAGTAATACCAATTCTGGTTGCATAATCCAAGGAGGTTAAAGACAGAGGGAATAAACATAAGGCTATTTTTTTCACATTTTATTTTGTATTAGCAAATATCTTGAACAAAGCAGGTTCATGCTGAATTGAGGAATAAATGAACAATTAGCTCACGTGGTCTTGCAGAGTTAGGGGCTGATTACCAAAGATTTGGGTAGTTAAGTAGAGATGCCTGACGACATAGCTCAATTTCAGAGAATCCTGAAAGGTATCTTCTAAGACAGGGATACTGTGGAAAGACAGGCCCTGTGATCATGCTCAGGATGTATAGCTTCTACTTTTATTGTTCAAATCATAATAATCTGCTTTTCATCTGGAATGGGTGGCAGCTCAATCTAGCCTGATGCTAAACATATAAGAGGCATTATATCTTTTTTCTCTGCTCAGTAATTCTCCTTGATCAGATGCAGTCTTCAGAAGAGAAATAAAAATGAGCTTAGGATCTGCATTTAAAGTTAAATAGATGAATGGGGTTTTCAGTACATCAAGACACTGATTTGAAAACACAGATTGTGTATTTGGTGAGGGGAGGGTAGTCTGACTCAGCACTATTCAAATAATATTCCTTTTTTTCTTGGAATGTCGATGGCTAACACAATTTCCTTGTCCTTCCCTCCTTGCTTCCTTCCCTCCTTCCCTCCTTCCCTCCTTCCCTCCTTCCTTTCTTCCTTCCTTCCTTCCTTCCTTCCTTCCTTCCTTCCTTCCTTCCTTCCTTCCTTCCTTCCTTCCTTCCTTCCTTCCTTCCTTCCTTCCTTCCCTTCTCTCTCTCTCTCTCTCTCTCCCTTCTCTAATCACTGTAACATGACTTTTGGAACTGACTTAAGAAGAGAGGAATGCTCTAATTGGAGAAAATGAGAAAAACAGTAAAAACAAATCTACATGAGTAGGATAAAGGAAATAGATTGTCAGAAGAGTCTATTGGAAATGGAAGTTCTGTAAACAGCTTTCTGTCTCTTCATCTGACCTATGGGGTTTTATTTAATGGGTGGGAAAAGAGGGGGTGGAATGTGTATTCTCTTGAGGGGCAGCCAACAAATGGAGGAAGTACATCCTAGGACACTTGAAGCTTATCTTTGGTATTACAAGTAGGAGGAAGAGTTAGCCTCTGGAAAAGTGCTATTGGCTCCCTCTAAATTTTGGTAACCTGAGCCCAAACCCTAGTTATTTCACCCTAGTTATTTTTTTTTTATTAAACTTTTAACATTTATTTTCACACAATTTTGGGTTACAAATTTTCTCCCCTTTTCTCCCCTCCCCCCCCCCAGACCCAAGCTTTCTAATTGCCCCTGTGATCTATCTGCTCTCTCCTCTATCCTCCCTCCCTGCCCTTGTCTCCGTCTTCTCTTTTGTCCTGTAGGGCCAAATAGCTTTCTTGACCCCTTAACCTGTATTTCTTGTTACCCAGTGGTAAGAACATTACATTTGGTCCTAACACTTTGAGTTCCGACTTCTTTAGCTCCCTCCCTCTCTACCCCTTCCCCTTGGAAGACAGGCAGTTCAATATAGGCCATATCTGTTTAGTTTTGCAAATGATTTCCATACTAGTTGTGTTGTATAGGCCTAACTATATTTCCCTCCGTCCTGTCCTGTCCCCCATTACATCTATTTTCTTATGGTCCTTTCCCTCCCCATGAGTGTCGACCTTGTATTGCATTCTCCTCCCCATGCCCTCCCCTCTATCCTCCCCCCCATCTTGCTTGTGCCCCTGTTCCCCACTCTCCTGTATTATGAGATAGGTTTTCCTATCAAAATGAGTGTGCATTATATTCTTTCCTTTAGTGGAATGTGATGAGAGTAGACCTCGCGTTTTTCTCTTGCCTCCCCTCTTTATCCCACCACTAATAAGTCTTTTGTTTGCCTCTTTTATGAGAGATAATTTGCCCCATATAACTTCTCCCTTTCTCCTCTCAATATTTCTCTCTCACTGCTTGATTTCGTTTTTTTATTTTTTTATTTTTTTTTTAGTATATGATCCCATCCTCTTCAATTCACTCTGTGCACTCTGTCTCTATGTATGTGTGCGTGTGTGCATGTGTGTGTGTGTGTACTCCCACCCAGTGCCCAGATACTGAAATGTTTCAAGAGTTATAAATATTGTCTTTCCATGTAGGAATGTAAACAGTTCAACTTTAGTAAATCCCTTATGATTTCTCTTTGCTGTTCACCTTTTCATGGTTCTCTTCATTCTTGTGTTAGAAAGTCAAATTTTCTTTCCAGCTCTGGTCTTTTCATTAGGAAAATTTGAAAGTCTTCTATTTCATTGAAAGACCATTTTTTCTCCTGAAGTATTATAGTCAGTTTTGCTGGGTAGGTGATTCTTGGCTTCAGTCCTAGTTCCTTTGACTTCTGGAATATCCTATTCCATTCCCTTCTATCCCTCAATGTAGAAGGTGCCAGGTCTTGTACTATCCTGATTGTATTTCCACAATACTTGAATTGTTTCTTTCTAGCTGCTTGCAATATTTTCTCTTTCACCTGGGAATTCTGGAATTTGGCCACAATGCTCCTAGGAGTTTCTCTTTTTGGATCTCTTTCATGAGGTGTTCTGCGGATTCCTTGAATATTTATTTTGCCTTCTGGTTCTAGAATCTCAGGGCAGTTTTCCTTGATAATTTCATGGAAGATGATGTCTAGGCTTTTCTTTTGATCATGGTTTTCAGGTAGTCCCAGAATTTTTACATTGTCTCTCCTGATTCTATTTTCCAGGTCAGTTGTTTTTCCAATAAGATATTTCACATTATCTTCCATTTTTCGAATCTGCGCGGTATGTTCTGACATATCTGTCTTTCTCGAAAAGTCCAAAGCTTCCATCTGTACCATTCCAGATTTAAAAGATCTATTTTCTTCAGTGAGCTTTTGAATCTCCTTTTCCATTTGGTTAATTCTGCTTTTGAAAGCATTCTTCTCCTCATTGGCCCCTTGCACCTCCCTTGCAAGCTGAGTTAGGCTAGTTCTCAAGGTGCCAATTTCTTCAAGATTTTTTTGGTTCTCCTTTAGCAGGGAGCTGATCTGTTTTTCATGCTTCTCCCTTATCCCTCTCATTTCCCTTCCCAGTCTTTCCTCCACCTCTCTAACTTGATTTTCAAAATTCCTCTTGAGCTCTTCCATGGCCCGAGCCCATTGGGTGGGCTGGGACACAGAGTCCTTGATTTCTGTGTCTTTGCCTGATGGCAAGCCTTGTTCCTCCCCATCAGAAAGGAAGGGAGGAAGTGTTTTTTCTCCGATAAAGTACCCTTCAATAGTTTTATTTCTTTTCCCTTTTCTTGGCATTTTCTCCACCTAGTGGCCTGACCTCTGAATGTTCTCCTCACATCCACCTCGCCTCCTGGTCCTCCCAGCCAGCGTTTGGGGACTGAGATTCAAATGCTGCTTCCCGCCTTAGGATTTTTGGCGGGGGCAGGGCTGTTATTCAGTGTTAAATTACGCTCAGGTGCTGAGGTCAGGGGCAGGGCCACCTCTCTGGCTCAATTCCCTCAGGGGGTTTATGCACAGACCTTCCCCAATGGATCCAGGCTCCCGCTCGCTTGGGGAGCCCCCGTCCGCAGCCGCCTCTCAGCCCCCACCTCCCGGGGGGGCCCGAGCCTTGGGGGCACCTCACTCCTCTCTCAACCCGCCAAAGAGACTCTCTCACCTACCCCCATCAGTCACCTGTTGGTGGGGGGGCCTGTGCTGCCGCTGAAGATCCCGCCTCCGGAGCCCTTTCAGATCTGTGCCTCTCGGAGCCGTGGCTGCCTCCGCCGCCGCAGGTCTGGGCTGGGCACCGCTTCTGCAGCGCGATGGACCTTTTGCGAGAGGTTTGCTGGTCCCTCTGTGGGTGGGGGGGACCCACGTGGCTGCTGGAGATCCCGTCCCGTAGCCCTCTTGGATCTTTTACTCACGGTGTCGCTGCCGCGGTATGGTTGCTCTCTGCTACCCACCCTGGCGCCCAGTCCACGGCGCGAAAGACCCCCTGTGAGAGGTTTGCAGGTCTCTCCGGAACAGAAATCTCCCTCGCTCCAATATTCCGTGGTCTCTGGGTGCAGAATTCACCCTGGGTTAGTCCCCTCTGCCGTTCTGTGGTTTGTGGGTTTGGAGCTATGTGTATGTGCGTCTTTCTACTTCGCCATCTTGGCTCCGCCCCCACCCTAGTTATTTAATTTCCTAGTTTCAGTGATCTTTAACTGTTCTCCCTCCTTTCCCCTCTATCTCTCCCCTCTTCTATCTCCTCCTTAACTCACTTCTCTCCCCCTTACCCCTTTTTCTCTCTCTCCCCCCACTTCTTTAAAAGCCACATAAATAATTTCTTGTTGTTTGTTGCAGTATGGACCTGTGAATACACACACTAACACACATATATGTGTATGTATAGTGTGTATATGTATATATGTGTATATATAATATATATATATGCCTGTATGTATATCTCCCTGTGAAGAAACTCCATTTGCCAATTCAGATCTGCAGCTATTCTGTTTTAGTCTTAGAAAACAGCCATGGGGCCCAGATATTCGAGATAACCTCCCTAGTGTCCTGTAGCCAGAGATATTAATTTAATGCAGGTCAACCAGGCAACCTACCTCCTATATACCCTATTTATTCACTAAGTATTATTGCCTTTACAACACCATGATTTTCTAGATGGAAAACAATCACCAAACAAATCAACCTAAGCCTGTGGATCAGTCAGTCACCAAGTATTTGTAATTTACTTTCTACATCCCAGGCATGTATTAAGTCCTGGAAATATGATTACAAGCAGGAGAAAGATAGTTCCTCTCAAGAGTTTATAGTCAAATAGCAACATTTAAAAGGAAGCTGAAAAGAAGGTGTGTGATGGCAGAGAGCATGAGGGCAGCCTGGTGAGAAATGAAGAATTGGGTTGCTTTAGGACCTTTTTGCAATGGAACTTGTAGAAGGGACTGTCTAATCAGATGGAGGAGCCTAGGGCACAGACAGTGTATAACAAATCCCCTCCCAGATACAGGAAACCTCCTTAGTCCCTAACTTGAAGTCTCTGTACTCTTATTGAAACATAGCTCCAACAAACTTTTATATTTGGTTTGGAAGTAACCAGTAAGCTGGAAAGAGTGTAAGGAGAGCAAAAAATCCCAGTCGACAGGCATCATGATACCAGCAATGAAATCCAGCTAACAGACTTACTGAATAGGAAGAGAAAGAAGATATCAGAACTAAAAACACTAACAATAACAGCTAGAGTTTATATAAGCACTTTACAAATATCATCTCATTTAAGTCTCATAACTCTCCTGATAGGAGATACTATTATTATTATTATTTTAAATTTATTTATTTATTTTTAGTTTTTAACATTCATTTCCACAAGATTTTGAGTTCCAAATTTTCTCCCCATCTCTCCCCTCCCCCAACCCCAAGACACTGTGCATTCTGATTACCCCTTCCTGCAATTTGCCCTCCCTTCTATCACACCCCTCTCTTCCCTTATCCCCATCTTCTCTCTTTTCTTGTAGGGCAAGATAGATTTCTATACCCTGTTATCTGTATTTCTTATTTCCCAGTTTCATGCAAAAGCAATTCTCAACATTTGTTCTTAATACTTTGAGTTCCAACTTCTCTCCCTTCCTCCCTCTCCACCCATCTCCACTGAGAAGGCAAGCAATTCAATATAGGTTATACATGTGTAGTTATGCAAAAGACTTCCATAATAGTCATGTTGTGAAAGATTAACTATATTTCCCTCCATCCTATCCTGCCCCCTATTTATTTGATTCTCTATTCTGACCTTGTCCCTCCCCAGAACTGTTTACTTCTAATTATTCCCTCCTCCCATTTGTCCTCCCTTCTATCATCCACTCACCCTACTTATCCCCTTCTCCTCTACTTTCCTGTAGCGTAAGGTAAATTTTCATGCCAGATTGAGTGTGCATATTGTTCCCTCCTTAAGGCAAATGTGATGAGAGCAAGCTTCTTTTTGCCTCTCACCTCCCCCCTTTTCCCCTCCATTGAAAAAGTTTTTTCTTGCCTCTTTTATAAGAGATAATTTGCCCCATTCCACTTCTCTCTTTCTCCTCCCAATATATTCCTCTCTCATCCCTTAATTATATTTCTTTAGATATCATCCCTTCCTATTCAACTCACCCTATTCAACTCTTCCATTTTATATATATATATGTAATCCCCCAAATACTAAGAAAAGTTTCAAGAGTTACAAATATTATCTTTCCATGTAGGCATGTAAACAGTTAAACTTTAGTAAGTCCCTTATGATTTCTCTTTCTTGTTTACCTTTTCATGCTTCTCTTAATTCTTGTGTTTGAAAGTCAAATTTTTTGTTCAGCTCTGGTCTTCTATTTCATTGAATGATCATTTCCCCCCTGAAGTATAATACTCAGTTTTGCTGGGTAAGTGATTCTTGGTTTTAATCCTTGTTCCTTTGACTTCTGGAATATCATATTCCAGGCCCTTTGATCCCATAATGTATAAGCTGCTAGATCTTGTGTTATCCTGATTATATTTCCACAATATTTAAATTTTTTCTTTCTGGCGGCTTGCAATATTTTCTCCTTGACTTGGGAAGTCTGGAATTTGGCTACCATATTCTTAGGAGCTTTTCTTTTTGGATCTCTTTCAGGAGGTGATCTGTAGATTCTTTCAATATTTATTTTACTCACTGGTTCTACAATATCAGGGCAGTTTTCCTTGATAATTTCATGAAAGATGATGTCTAGGCTCTTTTTTTCATCTTGGCTTTCAGGTAGCCCCATAATTTTTAAATTTTTCTCCTGGATCTATTTTCCACGTCAGTTGTTTTTCCAATGAGATATTTCACATTGTCTTCTATTTTTTCATTCTTTTGGTTTTGTTTTGTAATTTCTTGGTTTCTCCTAAAGTCACTAGTTTCCATCTGCTCCATTCTAATTTTTAAAGAACTATTTTGTTCAGTAAGCTTTTGAACCTCCTTTTCCATTTGGCTAATTCTGCTTTTCAAAGCATTCTTCTCCTCATTGGCTTTTTGGACCTGTTTTGTCATTTGAGTTAGTCTATTTTTAAAGGTATTATTTTGTTCAGCATTTTTTTGGGTCTTTTTTAGCAAGTTGTTGGCTTACTTTTCATGATTTTCTTTGCTGTCATTTCACTTCCCAATTTTTCCTCCACCTCTCTTACTTGATTTTCAAAATCCTTTTTGAGCTCTTCCATGCCCTGAGACCATTAAATATTTATTTTGGAGGTTTTGGATGCACAAGGCTTGATTTTTATGTCTTCTTCTGGTGCTATACATTATTCTTCCTCACATGAAATGATGGAAGAAAATACCTGCTCACCAAGAAAGTATTCTTCTATAGTCTCATTTTCCCCCCTTTTTTGGACATTTTCTCAGACAGTTACTTGACTTTTGAGTCCTCTGACAAGAGGAGGGTGTTCTCTAGGGACCTGTAAGTTCTCAGTTCCTCCAAGGTGGCACAATTAAGGGAGAGGAGTTTATTCCCCTCCTATCCTGCACTCTGGTCTGGGAGCAATCATAAGCTTTTCTGCCCAGGATCTGCAAGTAGAATTCCCTCTCCAGAGCCTCCAACAACTCCACCAGCCAGTGCTCCTCCTCACCCCTGGACTCAGGACTAAGAACCAGATCAGTGGCTCAATTCCCCCATGGATTGAGGCTGAGGGCTCCAAAAATGGATGCTGCTGCCTGGGTCTGCCTGGGGCCTGAGCTAGGGTAGGACCCTACTTCTTTCTCCCCCAGGTGAAAGAGCTTTCTCACTGACCTTTGAAGCTATCTTTGGCATTTGTGGGTTGAGGAATCTGAGAACTGCAGCTGCTGCTGGGGATTCAGTGCCCCAGCCTGCTCCACTCCCATCCCTGCCATGCCTCATGGCCAGGACTGGGTTGAGCTCTGTGGGTTGTGCCCTGCCCCTAGCCTGGAGGGATACACTTTTCCTGTAGGCCTTCCAAACTATCTTGGGCTGGAAATCTCTTTCACTGCTGTTTTGTGGCTTCTGTTGCTCTAGAATTTGTTTATAGTCATTTTTTGCAGGTATTTTATGGGCTGTGGGGGGAGGGCTTCTACAGGTCCATCCTTCTGCTCTGTCATCTTGGCTTCATCCCCTTCCAAGGGAGGTACTATTATCATCTTCATCTTATACTTGAAGAAACTGAGGCAGATATTAATTTGCCCAGTGTCACACAGTTGATAAGATGTCTAAAAAGCTGGGATTTCAGTTATATGGAAAAATTAATTATATGGAGGCACCATTTTCTTTAATGAGAGTGGCTCAATGTAGCAGTATTGTTAATGTTGCATGTGTGTTTACAGGTCTATGTATGTATGGCGTATATATGTATACATATACATAAGCACATACATGCACACTACCTATGTATGCATATTATATATGTGTATATGTTTATGTACATACACATATAAATGTACAATACATGTGCACACACAATACATGTGTACGTACATATGCACACAAACACACATGTATACACATACAAATACACACATATACATGCACATATACACACATATATGCACATAATTCACATATATGCAGAAAGAAGGCAATGTTTGTATGTATGCATGTATGCATATATGCATATACTCAGTATTTCAGAATGCCTGTGATTTCATCAGGATAAGAACTCCTTCCACTCACTTCTTGCCTCTTTTTCTCCCCTTCTCTCATTTTGGTGAACATTCTGTACTTCTATGCAAATTGTTTTGGCAAAACAAAAGCAAAAAAATCATTCCTTGGCTACCCACCCTGCTGATGAGTCTCAGAACCTTGTGCTGCAGATTCCCAGTTTGTCCCTAAGTCTGTCTTCCAGTTTAGTAGTACCTGCTTTAGTGTGTGCTCCATACTAAAATCAGATATTGGAGAAGGAATGTCATGGAGGGCATACGTAAGTCAACATGTAAATACCCAAAGGGTTATGGTTTCCCTGGTGGGAGAACTCACTCCTCTAACATATATTGCAATTATCTGTTCCAATAGATCGTAAAGCTTCTTGAAATTCACATATTTGAACACATAAGAATCCAGGAAGTTCATTTAATTTCTTTTCAAACACTTTTTTCTCTAGATGGATGCATTATAGATAGAAAGGAAGACAGTCTCCACTGCCTGGGAGTTTATATTTTAATTTGGGAGGACAATACATATGGTGGGTTTGTATGTGTGGAGGAGGAAGCTAGAAAAGGAAGCAGTGAAGACAGCAGTGATGTGGAAATAGCCAGGAAATGATGTGGAGTCTGCTTATAGGAAAGCTAAGATGAAAACTCTCCTGTGACTGTCCAGAGGCCTGAGGTTGGAGTCCAAGCTCATGTGGTGTGTGGGGATAGGGTAGGAGAGAGAATGGAGATTGTTTTTTGTAAGAATGGAGAGAGCAGGGTGCCAAGATAGCCAAATGGTGTGGAGGCCTGGTTCTAGGCAAGTCAAAGCAAAAGCTTATCTATCAGAGCTTGGTATACCAGAGGAGGACACCAAAGTGTGGTTTGAGGGGAATGGAAATAATGACCCAAGCAGATTCAATGTGTTATAGAAATGAAGCTTCCTAAAGTTCCAGACATGGAAAACAATTACTTTGGGCCATGTGACTAATGATGAAAAGAGAGAGGGAATAAATATTTATTAAGTTCTTAGTATATGCCAGCCAAACACTTTGTAAGTATCTATCTCATTTAATTCTCATTTAATTAGGTTGTATTATTGTCTCCATTTTACAGATGAGGAATCTGAGGCACCTTAAGTGACTTGCCCAGGGTTACACAGCTAGGAAGAGACTGGATTTGAACTTAGGTCTTTTATGACTCCTGGCCCAGTGTTCTGTGCCTTGTGGCACCACCTAGCTGCCTAACAAGGTAAATTATGCTGAAAGAAAGGGCAATCTAATTTTAGAGGTGATCAACTTCCATAACTTCAATGGACTCATATGGTTACTCAAATCACAGCCCAAAGGGCATGGAGGACTTACTTGTCTTTGTTCCCTGTCCATCTTCTCATTCCCAATTTGGTCCACACTTGTTTGTGGCCATGTTACCATGTCTCTCAGAAGTAGAAATCATTGAACTTAGAATTTAGCCCAATGATACAGAAATGATGAAGCTAAGTCTATGCGGTAAAGATAATAGAAGTCAGGCTTGATAAACTTTTATTTAGATATCTGTCAATAAAAAAAACTTCTGAATGCAATTATTTCTTTGTTGTTGTGAGTTGGGTGGTGGGGTAGTACAGTGGTCACAGCCATACTGACTTATTGTCTTGACTGAGTCAGTTATAATTGTTTGGTTATTGTTTGAGTTGAGTTACCTTGCTCTCAATGGGAGAGGTCCTTCACTCCATATTGCCTGGTATATATTTTCCTATGTATACATTTCCAACTTCTGTTTTCCTGTGATTTGGATAAATAGGTTTCTTTGTTATTTCTTTGTGTGTACATGGAACTGGTGTTGGATGGGGAAGGAGTGAAGCTTTAGATATGAAGCTTGGAGGCCTCCTTACTCCTAGTAATGAAACAATGATCAGAAATTATCTGGAATCTGATCATATCCCCTAATAAACTAACAATGTTTAAGGGAGCAGAAAGATGTAATTCTAGGCCAGTACCTCCTTTGTGGACAGAACATTGGCTTCCTCTCCAACTTTTTCACTTCCACTTCTCACCAGAATTAAGTTCCTTTGAGGAAGGATGCAGGGGGAGGGGTAAGAAGTTAGAGATGTTTTTTCTGCCTCCACAATGATACCCCTCCCCCCACACCACCTATGAAAGGACAGCCCTTCCAACATGTGAGTCTTCTTCTTGTCACATATACATTTTTTTCAAACAAGTTATTGATTTCTTTTGCATTATCTGCATCATGCTTTAGGGATATCTAGGTGATGTTGTAGACAGGATTCTGGGTCTCTGTGAGTTCAAATCTTGCCTTAGATATTTACTAGCTATATGACGCCAGGCAAGTCATTTCACCCTGTTTGCCCCAGTTTCCTTATCTGCTAAATGATCAGGTGAAGGAAATAGCAAACCACTCTAATACTTCTGTTAAGAAAACCCCACATGGTGTCATGAAGAGTCTGAAAAATCACTCATAAACAACATATCACATTTCTGAATATCTCCCTTCTTCCCCTTCAGTCTTCCATCATAGCAAAGAACTTTTAAAAGACATTTAAAAAAGCAGTTTAGTAGCAGCTAGAATTCATATACTGCTTTGAGGCTTCCAAAACACTTTATATATATTATCTCACTTAATCCTCAAAATAATTCTATAAAATAAGTTCAATTATAATCTTCCTTTTACAGATGAAGAAACTAAGGCTTAAGAAAGGTTAAGTGACTTACCTGGGTCACAGAACTATTAAATATCTGAGGTAGATTTTGAACTTAAATCTTTCCGCTATTATACCTGATATTCTATCTATAATGTTAATTTATGATATATTACCCAATGTATCACATGATCTTACATGTAGTGCTAGATACTTTTACCACCACAAAGAAGATAGGGAAATAATTGAGCATCTTTATTTACTTTTGGCAAGGGGAAAAGGTTTGTCATTCTAATCCTACAACTTCCAGCTTGTTTTATTTTGCTTTTCTTTCCATTTTCATTGCTTTTGTCATTATGTGTAGCTTTTCTGCTTCTGCTCATCTCATTTTCAGAAGTTCGTGTCTTCTCCTGCTTTTCTGTGTTAATCAGATGCCTTGTTTCTGTCTATAATAATACCTTATTACATTTAGTGCATCATGATATGTTTGGTCATTCCCCAATCAAAAGTCATTGATCCTGTTTCCAAGGTTCTATTCATTCTCAAACTGACTTGGTTTTCAATTCAGGATGTTCATCTTGAAATGTAAATTTCTTAACTTTATTTTCTTTTCTACATGGCTAAAATTTGTAACATTTAAAGCTGGGTACGGGATTCCAATAATGCTGATTGTGGAGGAAGAATTAGCTCTTGTTCTCATCATTTAGTATGCTCTATAATTCATTATGATATCATGCCTCAGAATAATCACAGTATTTTAGATTTGTGCTTAGTTTGTGGTCTGTTAAACTTGCTAAGCAAAAATTTTGCTCCTTTCTTGACTGAAATTCATTTTTGCTTATAATCACCCTTCCCTTCTCAAGGTCATTGGAATTTTTAGGCCCATCTAAATTGAGCTTTTAGCTAATCTTCAGAATTTTGTATCTCCTGAAAATATTATAGCAAATATTCTTGAAAATACAGATGCATTCTTGTTCCTATGGATTGGTCTCAGTGGAGGTTTCCTTGCCTGCTCCTATCGTTTTCTTTTCGCAAACTCATTCTGGATGCTTAAGGATCTTTGCTCAAAATGTCTTGTCTACCTCACCTTCCCTTTCACCAGAAGTGAGGCAGGGGGACAGCATATTTTAGTAGTGTGCATTGTAGTACTGCAGAGGCAATACTTCATTTTGTATTTCTTTTATGTACTCATACTTGTGTGCCATAAAAATTTAGAATAAAATAGTATCAGGACCAAGGGTGACTCATATGGAAGCCAGGTTATTCTTAACCTAGAAAATACCATTTTGCTAGAGGATTATTTTTAGTTATTTTAACAGTCATACCAAATAATTTTTAAAAATCAGATAAAGGTTTAAATCCTAAGCTTAATAAATTTGGTGACCATGAAACTACGGAAACCAAACCAGATGCCAACATTTATTAGAAATAATAAAACTAAAAATTGGAAAGCTACCTTGTAATAGTAAGGATCTCGACATACACAAGGGGGCCTGCTGTACAGGTTCTTTGATCTACTTTTCTAAAAAGAAAGCCACTTTTGAGGAATCAGCAATCACTTTGATCAAGCACATGTATCATTCACTTGGTTCAGGGGAAAAAATCAGCACCCTGAACTTCAGAGAAAATACAGAGAAATAAAGATCAATAAACAGTGCTTCCCACTGCCTGACATAAGCGTACGTACATCACAGATCAACAGACAGATCCAACTGTCTGACCATACATACACATATCAGAGAAAGAAGCACCAACATCTGGGTTTTCAAAGTGTGTGTGTGTGTGTGTGTGTGTGTGTGTGTGTGTGTGTGTGTGTGTGTGTATGTGGTGGGTTGGGGAGGGGCTCCTGAGCAACTGCCCAGAGTATTTTCTGGCCAAATAAACACTTCCAGTGAATAAGCCCCAAAGTAAAACCTCATCTCAGAGTATACATTTTATAGAGCCAGAGAGTACTACAACCCTTGAGAATCAGGGCCTCATCAGAAAACTAACAAAAGGTGCGGGCCTCCCCTGATCAAATTTTCCTTAATAGACAGGCCCATTAATGGGTGGGAAAGATTTTTAAACTCTCATAGTTTCCATTACACCTATATGTTTAGGATCTAAGAAAATGTTGACCAAAAGTCCAACAGTAAGAGGCTGACTGCTGATAAGGAGGCAAGGAACAACTGAAAGACTGAAGATGGAGGTTCTTGACCTTTATGTTGTCATTGATTTCTTTGACAATCTGGTTAAGCCTATTGACCTCTTCTCAGAATAATGTCTTCAAAGGAATAAAAATACATAGGATTGTAAAGGAAAACAAGTATATTTAAATACAGATGTAATTTTCTCCCCTATCCAAGTTCTTAGATCTTTTGAAATTTGTCCATGGACTCAATGACAAACTACTGACTTTAGAAAAATTGGCCTAGACCCATAGGTTAAAGGGGGATTTCACAAACAATTTTATTGAATAGGTGTAAATATACCCCATGGTATGTGATTTTATGAAAATTCAAAGAATAAGAGCACATACTGTGTGGTAGGAGACGTAAGACATATAATGATGGCAAAATGATAAAAGCCAGACTGTACAGGTAAGTCATCAAGGAGAATATTTAATATTCTCCTTAACTGATCTCAAGCTTCATCAAAGAAAAATTACATATCTTTATAATACTGATATAAGCCCAGAGGCAACATGGTATTATAGTGAATGATCTTGCCTTGGGATCAGGAAGACATGAGTTCCAGTTCTATTTTTGACATATACTAGTTGGGTGACCCCAGGCTAGATATCTCACCTTTCAATGTACCAGGCAAATCTCTAAAAATTATATTAAAGAATAAGCACAATTCTGCATGAACAGAGGGAAATTCCAAATCAAAACCCCTTATAATTATGAAGTTATAGCTCCAGTTCCAAATTTTTTTTCCAAAATTCTTTATGGATTTTAAATGACTGAATGGTAGAATAACTTAGTCATAAAGAATTGTAAAATAGATGATCCAAGGGGCAGTATGAATATATATGGTGGTTATGACTAGGCTGTAATGTATTGCCAATAGTGACTTACAAATGAAAGTGACATGAAAGAAGTTATCTGGGTATGATTGGAAAAGGACATAGTTTGGTTATATAGTGAGAGCAAAGGCTTACCTGTGGACAGCTTTGTGGTTTCCTGCACTGGAAACCATGGAGGGTTTAATGATCTAGAGGAAGTTTTCCAACATATTGTGTGGATTCTCTCTTAAGAATTCATGGATAGTTATGGACAAAAGTAGCATAGTATAGAATATCATTCAGTCAGTCAACAAACATTTATTAATTGCCCTCTATGTGCCAACACTTTGCTAGGCATAAGGGATAAAAAGAAAGGCAAAAACATCCTTTTTCTTCAAAGAACATACATTCTAATTGCAGAGACAACATAAAAATATGCTTGTGTGTCTCTCTCTCTATAAATACATATACATGCACCTATATGTATGAGTGCATATGCATATATACATATGTATATATGAGAGGAGATGAGGAAGATGAAGAGGAGAGACTATGAAAGGCAATGAGGGAGGAGGAAACATTAGAATCTTGGAAAACTGAGAAAAGCCTCCTACGCAGCTGAATCTTGAAGGAAGCCAAGGAAACTTAGAGATGGAAGGGAAGGGGAGCAACATGAATCTGCACCAATGGAATAAGTACCACACAGATGAGATCACGAATCCATTGAAGTTTTGACATATTAAGGCAGAAAATTATTTGTAAGCATTTATTCATTCTTCCAATGATGCACTAATTATAAATGGTCCTGATTCATCCATCAAAGAAAATCTGGCAAGGCTTTTTACATGACAACAATGCCTTAATTACTAACTTGTGATACTGTACATACTTGAAAATAACAAAGCTGAAATGCTATAAAAAAGTTTATGATTCAGACGTTTCACTCCTTAATGCAAGTTAATTAAGTGGTACTGTGTGACTTGTGATTAGCTTCTGAGTAGACTAAGACAGTTCATGCAGCTACTAAAGGAGACAGAGTATAGTACAATTCAAACTATGGTAGAATTTTGTTCACTAATTTAAATGTAAAAACAGTGTAGTTTCAATTTAATTTAAGCAACCTGATCTTACCAGATCGTATATTTGCAGCTAGAAGGAACCACAAAGGTCATCTGATGCAACAGTCTCTTGTTTTTTCCTGCTTTTGTTTGACAAGCATTTATTAAATCACTACTCTGTACAAGACACTATATTATGGACTTGGGCTGTGGGGAAAAACCAAAAGAAATGATCCCAGTCTTCAAACTCAAAGGGAGGGAAATCACATGTAAGCATAAAGCAATACATAGGATGTGCGTATATGTATGTATGTATGTATGTATGTGAGATAGAGAATGGGGGGGGAGTGGACAGAGAGAGAACCAAAGCCATAGACACACATACATGCAGAAAGAGATGGGGGCACAGACGAAGGGATGGAGAGAGGAGAGAGGGAGAAAGGAAGGGAGACCAAGGTAGAGGGAGAGAAAAAGGACACAGAAACTAAGGGAAAGCAAATGGAAAGGCCCTTGACAGGTAAATGAAGAAAGTGAGGCCTAGTGAGGTTTAAGCAGTGTGTCTGGCACACAGTAAGCTCTTAATAAATGCTTGTGTCTGACATGAATCAGTTTAGCCCTGGGAAATAACAGCGGACCTGAGATTTGAACCCAGATTCTCTCATTGTAAATCCAATGTGTATTTCTACTGTCTCACTGCTTCCAGTTAGGAGTGCTGGAGGTAGGGAGAAAGAGGAAAAATATTC
The DNA here is from genome assembly GCF_028372415.1 of Notamacropus eugenii. NCBI lineage: Eukaryota > Metazoa > Chordata > Mammalia > Diprotodontia > Macropodidae > Notamacropus > Notamacropus eugenii. The sequence continues at coordinate 332,653,449 of NC_092877.1, forward strand.
AGGCTCAGAAAGCAGGGATCTTACATAGAGCTCTGTAAAATCACAAAGAGAATTAAAGTAGACCCATGCTGGATTTTTCCCAGTTCATAGTTATAGTATTGCAATAACCTGCTGGTGGGTCTGCCTGCCTCAAGTTTGTCTCACTCCAATCCATCTTCCATTTAGCCACTAGAGTGGTCTTCCCTGTCTTCCCCCACCCAACCCCCCATTCATTAAACTCGTGGCTCCCTGTTGCTTCTAGAATCAAATACAAAATCCCCTGTTTGGTGTTTAACATCCTTCTTAATGTAGTCTCCTCCTTCCTTTCCAATCTTCTTATACTTTACTTCCAATTACGTTCTCTTTGATTTAACCACACCACCCTCTGGGCTTTTTCTCTAACAGGGCACTCTATCTCTTGGCTCCAGGCATTTTCTCTTATGTCTGAAAAGTGCTCCCTCTTTTTTAACTACTGACTTTCCTGGCTTCCTCTAAGATCCTACCTTCAATAGGGAGCCTTTCCCAACACCTTTTGATTCCAGTGACTTCCCTATTTTGATTATTTCGTATTTATCCTACATGCAACTTGTTTGTATATATTGGTTTACATGTTGTCTCTCCATTAGATTATAGGCTATTTGAGGACAAGTGATGCCTTTTGCCTCTTTTTGTATCCCCAGTGCTTAGCGCAGTGCTTTGGCCATAATACACAATAGGTGTTTGTTGACTGACTTACTCAGAGCTTTTTTCCTCACCTTGCCCTTGTACAATGAAGAAATCATAACAGCAAATGATTAAAACATGGGGGATTTGGAAAAGTAAACCTTCAAGAAGAGACCTCTTGATTTCAGGGTTAGTTATTTCTAGCTACTTTAGATCATAAGAACTTAAATGACAGTGATCATGGCTGTCTTCACTCCAAAAGAGTAACATTTTACTCAGATAATATCATTTTGAATGTGGACAGAGCCTAGAGCTGTAACTCAATTGGTGGTGGAATTCCCAGGGTGTAAATTCCCTCCATTAATGCAACTCAACAGCTCTTCAGTAATTCATAGTCTTAAGGAACTTCTTGGGGGTATTGAGAAGTTAAGTTACTTGCTCATGTCACACTACTAGTAAATGTTGAATACTGGTCTTTCTGACTTCAAGGTCAGTCTTTTTTGTCATTATGTCATGGCTTTTCTTAAAACCTCCAAAAATAGTAATGATGAAAGCAAAAAGTGTTTACTTGCATTATGCTAGTGTTAGAGTGCAGTTTTGGAATTATAAAATGGATAATAACAGATTTGAAGGTTACCCTAATAAAAAAAAGTTCATAAAACCTAATACCCATCTCCCTAAGGAAGTATTAGAAAAATGAACACTTCAGTGACAAAAATGAAGAATAAGATCAATAGGCATGCTTAGAACACATTACAAATGGGTTAAAAAAACTACAAAAATGTTTTTGGAGTAATCACACATCACATTATAGAGCAATAGTAAATGGTTAAAATAGGTATACACAATAGATTTATTGATTATAAACCACAAATGGTTTCTATCTTAAGATGCAACCTATGAATTCTCTAAGATCAAAATGTGGATTCAAAATGCCCTTCATGGTCACCAGCCACATAAACTAAGCCAAAAATACACTGACAAAGAAAAATCCAATAAAGGGTAAGTAATGTGGATGTATTTGACGTACAGGGGTTCATGATGGAAATTCCAGAATAGACTTGATCAATGTAGATTATTTAAGGAAATGCAGGTATTGCAGTGAAACTCTGCAAGTTATAAAAATTTAGGACCTTTGAGTACCTAGCAAGTTATGACCTGATACATCAGAAACTCATTAACTTTCAGTGATTGAAAGATAGCAAATGAACATACTTTTTTTACTTTGAATATAGATTTGAAAATATGCTGAAGAACTCAATCGAGTCTACTGAGTTGTTGGAAAATTAGCAAAGACCAAATATATTGCTCAGATATAACAATGTTTCATAGAAGCTTACGAAAAATATTTAGTACACATTAAAATGTATATTGTCATCTTAAATTCTCATAATGTACAAGCTAAATAGAATATAGGGCTTTATAAACAGAAGAAGGGATAAAAGCCATATGGGAACAGGATAAGGTACATATCTTTATTGTCCTGTCTACTGTCATAGTTGTGATTATGGTGCTCTTAATGGGTTGTATTCATCCTTCGTTGCTGAAGAAGACCATGCCATCAGAGAAATAATGACATGACTTGCACTTGACTTTGTTTTGAGTGAGGGAGGGCTGTGCAGGTCACCAGCCTCACTTCTCCTCCAGAGCCATCTGAATCCAGCGACAGATATTCATCAGGATGATTAGAGATGACCCAGGATGCCCAGGCTCCTTTAGTCCAAAGTCTAGGTAGGTCTACCAAGAAAGTGTTTGCATCCTAATACCTTTATTCAAATGCTATATAAATGCCAGCTATTGTTAGTAATAGGCTAATGATTTGTCCTAGAATTATTTTGGTCTGAAACTCGCTGAAAAAGATGAGAATCAAAAAATAACCATTCACATTTTATGTAGTACTTAAGGGACAATGAATGGGGATCTGGTCATTATCTGTAGGGCTCTGAGTGGGGATTTTTTTTAAGGAAAGGTATAGGCAATTTTGAACCTTCAAGGTATGCAATTAAGGTTCATTTCTTCCCCTAAGAACAGAAGTGAGATATTAACTGTTTCCGGATCTTTTTTTTAATTTTACTGTGGATAAACAAATTTTAAGTTTTCCAAAGCAAGAAAGTTTTCTTTCCTCCTTATCAGTCATTTTCAATATGACTTGAGAAAAAAGAAGGAACACTTTAAAGAATTTTATGGTTAGGATTCATGAGAAGAAATAGTGACACTTCAGTTAACAGGAAAAAATGCAGGGCTGTATATTCTGGACGCAGTTTCATAATTTTCCTTTTCATTTTAGTTGGTTATTTGCCTGTTTAAAAAAAAAGTAGAACAAAAATGGTATTGAGCCTGCCCTTTACAGTTGCCTTAAATAGACAGCTGGCTTGTATTTTCTGTCTGCTTCAGAATTCCACTGGCTCCATTCCTGGGAGGAAACTCCGAGTCAATAAATATGTAGAGTATGATACGGAAATGTGAAGGATGGGTGATGATGGCAATTTCAGTGTTGGGCAAATAGGGCTTTAGTATATAACATTGGCTAGAACAGATAGACATTTTCCTGCAAAGAAGATCCTAATAGTATAGGACAAGCCCTACCCTAGTGCAAATTATAAGGCACAGATGAATGCTTTGTAAGGAAGGGCCTTGTGGTTCTACCAAACATGTCTATCTTCTTGTAATTAATCCTAGGGATCCTCAAAAGACTGTCTGAATAAGCAAACTGGAGATATAACTCTAAACTTGAGGTCAGAAAGATGACCTCAAACCCTGACTTAGACTTTGATAGACTTAGCTCTTCTCAGTCATGTGAAGATACTAGACAACTCCAAAAGTCTCTTGATGGAAAATGCTATCCACATCCAGAGAAAGAAATATGGAGTCTGAATGTAGATGGCAGCATACTTTTTGCACTCTGTCTGTCTGTCCGTCTCTCTCTGTCTATCTTTCTGTCTATTCGTCTCTCTGTCTCTCTGTCTCTCCGTCTCTCTTGTTTCTTCTTTCTCATGGTTCATCCCATTGGTTCAAATTCTTTTTTTTACAACATGACTAATGTGAAATATGACTTTATATAGAGAGCCTATATCAGATTCCATGCTGTCTTGGGAGAGGGAAGAAGAGGAGGAGAAATTTAGAATTCAAAATCTTATGGAAGTGAATGTTGAAAACTAAAAATAAATTAATTACTTAAAAAAATTTAAAAAGCCCACCTACCTTAGACACTTATTAGCTGCATAGCCATAAGCAAGTCAGAACCTCTCTTAATTAATGGTACCATCCTTACAAAGATTGATGTAAAGATAATATTTATAAAGTAGTTTGCAAATCTCAAAGTGCTATATAAGTGTTGGCTGTTATTATTTCCACTAATTCGAAAAGCCTTCTCTGGCTTCCCATCCTCCCATCTGTGTAATTAACAGGATCTCATTATCCTGGATGAGAAGAGAACTCCAAAGAGGAAAAAAAGTCTCAGTTAAGAAAGTTTGCCATGGAAAAGATTGAGCAAGTTTGGAAACTCTGTATGTCTGTATATTTTTAAAAAGATGTCTTAGTAATGATGGGTGAATTCTAGAAGCTTCTACTTAGGAGAAATAGAAGGCATACAAGCATCTACCATTTCTGGGCAGGAATCTATTTCCATAATGACTGGATAGTACTGTACTTGGCAGGCTCAGGTAATGTACTGGGTTATTTAGTTTACCTCAGATTCTGAGCAATGCACAGCTTGATACAAATTTAGACATACCATTTTTTTAATAGAAATATTTCTATTCGGCAGTAGATTCAAGTTCCCACAGGTTAGTATCACTTAGTTTAGCAAAAGCTATCACTTTTCTGTACTCTGATTAACCAGAACAATTTTGTGCAGTTTCCTCCAAGAATTTGATATGACATAATAACTCCAGCTGATGCAGGATTTAATTTTTTTTTAATTGCCTTAGTCTGTCCTCTTTCTTGACCTGGAAAACGTGTGACTGGGCAGAAAAATAAGTTTTTTTTCCTTCACAGAATTTAATAGTTTGTCACCTACTTTGAGTCATAAATTTGGAGAACCAGATATAAGGTGCAACACCAGTGATGGGCTAATGATTCTGGTTGACACATGAAATTGGTCACATTGATAGCGGGAAGTACTGTACCTTCAGGAATTAGGTACTTTTTGGTTCTCTGAGAATGATTTGGGCTTTAGATGGGAGAGTTTAGGAGGAACAGTACTATATTTTTCAGCTGAGTAATTTCTATTTTGTTCTCCCACTTCTCTGGAGGTATTGTGGAGTAGACATTCTAGAATACCACTCTTATTTTATCTTCACATCATAAGATACTCCCCCTTCACCCTCTTCTTCCTCTTTGGTACCCCACTTTACCTTTTATCTCTTCTCCAGACTGAGGGTAGCGAATGGGGTTCAAATAGTGAATGGATTCAGTGTAGGATTTAGGATGGGACATTGTCAAAAATGGGGGAATAAAATGGAAAACTATCCAAACTTCTTTTCAACCAACTTCAAATCCCATACATGTGAGTAACCTTTAAACGTTTTTTGAGCCATTGAACTCTTCAAAACCTCTTTTTATAAAAAGACAGAGTGAGTATTTGCCAGGGGTCACCACTGAAAAACCCAATAAACAATTAAGAATGAACCCATAATCACCCAAAAGCTTGGGCTGGAATTCATAATAGGAATTCATTCTTTTGAATATATATCAAACCAGAAAAATAGTTCTTTTATTCACAATAAAAAAGGCAAATTATGAGTACCCAATGAATTAAATATGTGATAACTTCATTATTTCTATTATGATATGGGTTATTGTGCAATGCTGGTGCATTCCAAGACCCTTATGAAATTGTTGCTGGCAACTCAAGGAACAGTTACTAGAGAATAAAACTGTAAACTAATATTTGGTATTTACCAACATCTCAGTGTCTATTCATATTCACTAATAAACATAAAAGTGTAGAAAAGGATAAATTTAGATTCAACAAAATTATAATAATAATAGCACATTTATATATAGAACTTTGTAATTGACAAGGCACTTTATATAGCATTTGTTACTGTTCAGTCATTTCAGTCTTATCTGACTCTCCATGACCCTATTTGGGGTTTTCATGTCCTTTTCCAACTCATTTTACAGATAAGGAAACTGAGACACACAGGGTTAAGTGACTTGTGCAGGGTCACCGGTAAGTGTGTGAGATTGTATTTGAGCATAGGTCTAGGTGGCACAGAGAACGGGTCTTAGAATCAAGAAAGAATAATCTTCTGTGTTCAAATCTAGCCCTCAGACACTAGCTGTGTTGACCCTGGGCAAGTCAAATGGGGTCATAAAGAGTCTGAGATGACTGAAATGACTCAGCAACAACTTTCTGACTCCAGACCAGCCCTCTATCTACTGTGCGACCTAATTGTCCTTTACATAACATAAATTAACTTATTGAATCCTCACAACAACTCTGTGAAGTAGATGTTATTTCCCCCTCATTTTATTTATGAGGAAACTGAGGTTAAGAGAGGTTAAATGATTAGCCAAGGGTCACACAGTAATTGTATGAGGCAGGATTAAATCAAGGTCTTCTGACTTGAAGTCCAGCTCTCTAGATAATGTCAGTACTTTGAAACTAGTTTTAGTGGACTGATTTTAGGGCTGAAATACTTTAGGTCCATTTCTCTTGTGACTCAACAATTACTTGGCTGCCGATAAAGCTAATACTATCCCAGGCTGCATTGAGAGGGTTAGTATCTAAGGCTATAGAAGTCCTGCTTTACTGTACCTCTGGATCATTGAGTTCCATTATGGGCATCACATTTTAGGAAGGATTTAGAGAAACCCTATTTTAGCTATAGAACACATTGAATTCAAGAGTTCTATGAAGTTGCATAAACCTCCCCCCCACAACAAAAACAAAAACTTCATTTTCATTAACTTCTAACTGAAATATTGCATTTCCTTTAATTATGCTGTTTAAAAGTCATTATTCTGAGAAGGGGTCTATAAGCTTCATCAGACTCCCAATAGAATCCAGGACACACAAAAGGATTAGAACACTTTATCTAAAGGATAATAATCAGGATTGCATAGGATTTTAAAATTTTATGAGAATTGGTTGAAGGAATATGGGGGATTTGTCTCAGAAAAAAAGAGATTTAAGGAGGATCTAATAGCTATTTTTAAGTTTTGGAAGAGGTATCACAATCAAGAGCGATCCGACTTGGTCTATTTGGCCTCAAGGGGCAGAAGGAGGAACAAAGAATTTTTACAGAAAATGATACTTGGGCTTGGGGCAAGAGAAAAGGTGGACAACATGTTTACAGTAGCTCTTTTTGCTGTGGCAAAGTTGGAAACTGAGGAGATGCTCATCATCTGAGGAATGACTGAGCAAGATGCGACATATGATAGTGATCCAGTACAGTTGTGCTGCTAGAAATGATGACAGGGACGGTTTCAGACAAACCTAAGGAGATGTATGTAAATTAATGGCAAATGAAGTGAGCAGAACTAGAAGAACACTGGACACTGTAACAGTAGTATTGAAACAATAACAAACTATGAAAGACTTAGCTACTGGAATCAATGCAATGATCCAAGGACTCATGATGAAAAAAAAAAGTGGTATCCACCTCCAGAGAGAGAACTGATGAACTCTGAGTGCAGATTGAAGCATATTTCTTTGCACTTTACTTTTCTTCCCTTTATGGAAATATATTTTGCATGTGAGCTCCTTGAGGTTAGAGACTGTCTTTTGTTTCTCAGCGCTTAACATAATGCCTGGTGCGTAGTAGGCACTTAATAAATTCTTATTAATTGTTTGATATGTATAATGGGTACTTATTTCTTGCCTTCTCTGTGGGTGGAGAGAGGGGGATTGAAGAAAGGTGAGAATTCGAGAAAACAATAGTGGAATGGGATGTCTTTCTTGGCTGGTTATGAGTTCCATGAGTCAGGGTATATCTTCTACCTTTCTTTGTATCCTCAGAGTTTAGCACTATGTCTGGCACATATTAGGCACTTAAACGTTTATTGACTGACTGACTTGCTTAAATTCTTTAGGAAAAGACCTGAATATCCTCTTGTCAACTTGTTGGAAGGCAGAGATGTCAAATACATCTCCTGGGGGCCATAGCATTCTTGAGTGCCACCACATTAAAATGTAATTAGGGAATATTTAACAATAAAAAAAACCCCTAAAAAACACACGTGTTTGTAATTTGTGGTTTTCTAAATCAACATGCAGCCCCTAGAGACCATTATGCATAGTTTAGTGGGCCACAGTTTCTTTTTGAGTGTGACACTTTTGCTGTAAAAGATTTTTTTTTAGGTATGAGTTGGACAAGATGTGCTCTTAGGTCCCTTCTGAACCTGAGATTCTGTGCCATGCTATCCCCACTTTTATTGCAAGTGCTACAGAATTTATTGTCTAGTGCTGAAAAAAACTTTGCATTAAATATGCCCTAAGTGTAAATTTATGTTGACACTAACTTTGCAATTTATATTTGCTATCACATTAAAAGTAACTTTTTAGTCCCTAATGACCTTATATTTGGTTTCTTACACAGACAACTAGTGGGTAAAAAAATTCTTTATTGGTTTTGGAGATTCTATAAAAGGAAGGAAAATGACTCATTGCTTGTTTACAGGCTTTAGAGATGAAAAGGACTTTAGAGATCATGTACAAATCCCTCATTTTATAGATGAGGAAACTGAGATTAGAGAGATTAAATAACTTGCCAAAAGTCACACCGATTTTAATTAGTAGAGGAGGTGTCCAAACTTGATGCTCACACTCTAAATCTAGTACATGTCCCACTATACTGTATTACCAGTCTTAATATTAAGAATTAATCACATCTTAGTAATTAATGATAAAGATCCAATTCATGGAAACATAGAATTTTCTCATCCTCATCTCCCATAATCCTCCAGAGTTAGACTCTGTATCTCAGTCTCTAAACTCTGAGAGATGAACTTTTGCCTAACTCATCAATAACTAGACCTCCATCTCATTTTCGTGTTATCTCCATGTTATGCTGTCTTGATAAGTCCCACGCTGTTCCTTCCTCTATGAAAATTTAAGCTCCTGGAGAGCAGGAATGTTCTTGTTTGCTTACATTTATATCTGAGTGTTTAACACTGTACCTGCATTGTGGTATAGTAAACACTTAAATTATCTATCTATCTATCTATCTATCTATCTATCTATCTATCTATCTATCTATCTATCTGTCTGTCTGTCTGTCTGTCTGTCTGTCTGTCTATCTATCTATCATCTATCTTATCTTAGAGTTATAACCATGGAATTCAACCCATATGTACAAAATTAGCCTTTCTATAATACTTCTGACAAATGTTCAACTGATATTTGCTTGAAGACCTCTGATGAGGAAGAACCCAATATCTTCCAAGGCTACTCACTTTAAAATAGCTCTTGATTATTAGGAAGTTTTTCTTCATGCCAGCTCTAAATTCTCCTCTTTGCAATTTCTACTCATTTCTCTGAATTATGTCTCCTGGGGCCTAAAAGACTATTTTATGGAAAACTCATACAAGGCAGTCACTCACATGGTGGTCAGAAGAAGTAATACAAGGACACTCTCAAAGTCTCTCTTAAGAACTTTGGAATTGATCATGTGACATGGAAGACACTGGCACAGGACTGACTACCATGGTGTGCTCTCATCAGAGAAGGTTTTGTGCTCTATGAGCAAAGCAGAATTGAAATAGTTCAAAAGAAATGCAAGATGCACAAATTTTTAGAATCCACCCAAATATTCACATGTACTATTTGTGTCTGACCTGTGGTCAAGCATTACAAGCTCATATTGGTCTGATCAGCCACAGTCAGACACATCGCAACTTGACTCTGATATGGTGAAGTCACTTTGGTCCACTATAAGAATAAAGGACGGAAACCAATCAGACTCCTGGGACCAAGTGGTAGAAATCTAATCATTCTTCCATATTTATTTCTTCAAATACTCATACCCAGTATTGAACACAGTACTGCAAAAATAGTGTGACCAAGACAAAGTAAAATTTTACTATGTTGTATTGCTAGACGTGAACTATGCTTTTCCTAGTAAGATCTCATTTGCCACATGACACTACTGAGTCAAGTTGATATTACCATTCATTGAAAGCGTGGGTTCTTTTTTCCGACAAACTGTTTCTTTCATTCCATGTTTTTGATGTTTTCAGTTTGAATCCAAGCTCAAGATAACAGTTATGCATACTGAATTCCAGATAATAGATTCTGCCAGATGTTCGACTCCTAAAAACTTTTTGAAACCTGACATCGTCATTCAGTTTCTTAGCTATCCTTCCCAATTTGAGTTATCTGCAAATTCTCTAAGCATTTCTTCTATGACTTTAAGACGTTAGTCATAAAAATGCTAAGTAGTATATGATCAAGAAGTATTCCTTGGAGATCTTCTTCCAAACTGACATTGAATCAGAAATGGCTCCTCTTTGAACTGGACATCCAACAAGTTCTGAATTCAATTGCTTATACTTCCATATCTTTTCCGTATTTTCACAAAGGGAATATAAGAAAATTTTCAAATTTCTGCTAAAATCTAAGATATGTATATATATGTATATGTATTATATATATCTCTATACATAATATCTATAGTTGTAACTATCTATCATCTCTCTATTTCTGAAAAGCTAGTAAATTAGTAAAAAAAAAAAAAAGCAATGCAGTCTGACCTGTTCTTGTTAATTCCATGTTAAATCTTTGTGATTACCACTTTTGTCTTCAAATGTATGCTATTTCTTTAATAACCTAATTTAGAAGTTTGTTCAGATTCAAAGTCAAGTTAATTAGCCTATGATAAACTGAGTCTATTCTCCTCTTTTGTCTGGAAATTATTGTGAGAGACTTTGCTTTTTAAACATATGGTAAGGGAGAAGTCTCTTTTTATAATCATGTTGAGTGGGAGTCTACTGTTAGGAAAGGGAGCATGGGTCATTTTGGTTGTGATTTTAAGTTTCTGAATAGAGGCAAAAGAAAATGTTCATCTAATCCCTATGGAAGAAGGGGGTTGCACCACAGTACAAAGTTCTACAGGGTCTGATATTTTGATGTCATTCTCCTAATGGGCATCCTAGAGAATCCTAAGGAGATTATCCCCCTAGTGAGAGTACTTCCTAGGGTTAAGTTGCAGATGGTAGGCCTGAGAACAACGAATGGTTGGTGATACAGAATGAATACTGTTATCTGAAATCTTTGAATATGTTGCATGCAAGAGGCCCACAACGTCTTTGTCAAGACAAGTAATGGAGTCTAGCTACAATATTGGATCTATCATCATGTATTTGCTAGACATGATGTTCCAGGTTATTGGCCATCTTGACTATTTTGTTTCAGAAGATTTTAAATGCCCCTCGCATTACCTCCCTGTTATTTTAATATGATGATTCATATTGTTTTATGTATATATTAATATTAATAAGTATATGGATATTAATACTATATAGGATATGTTTTAAATTCCTTCATTGGTTTATAGGGTTGTTTTTAGATTGTTTAATGGTGAAAATTCCTCAGAAAATTTTTGGGACTTTCATAGGAAGCTGTGGGATGTGGTAGAGTCTGGCTGTTACTGTGTGAGGTAACTGGTTGTACCACACTGTTGACCTCATCTCCCAGTTATCGCAACTGACTAATTCCAGCACTTCCCTAAACCTTTTCAGCCTTTTCCTTTCCTTCACCACAGCAATAATTGCCTGAATGTTGTTTCCTTGAGTTTTTAATCTGGTCACTATGGGAAGGTAACTATATTTATATCCTTTCATTTTTTATATTGTGATCTTAGTGTTTAATTTTAAAGTAGTTTTTAATTGAATTTTATGATTCATTAGAAGCTATTGTATTTTTCTAAACTTTGAACCTGTTGGATTAAGAAAATTTAGATGTAGCTCACAATACTATTGCATATTTTTATCTCTGTCTTCATTATAAATTCCAAAATGGAGTTGTTATATGTCCCCAAGGTTCTCATTATTTCCACCCTAGAAATTAATTCTAGGTAGAGAGAGAGAGAGAGAGAGAGAGAGAGAGAGAGAGAGAGAGAGAGAGAGAGAGAGAGAGAGAGAGAGAGAGAGAGAGAGAATGCTCCAATATCCATACGAATGACTGAACTCCCTCCTCATGAATACATCATGGTTTTCTCCCAAGCTTGTGATCTGTTTCCCATATTCCTCAGATATTTCCCTTCTCTGTCCAGGTTTATTCAAAGACAACTTTGCTTCTTCTGCCCCTATTGGATTTCTTTTTTATGGGCTTTTAAATACACATACACATGCATATATAAATTTTTTATTTCATTAAATATTTCCCTATTGAAAGTAAAACATTTTTAACAATAATTTTTAAGAATTTTGAGTTCCAAATTTCCTTCTTCCCTTCTGTCCCTCACCCCTGCTTTGAGAAGGAAAGAAATTTGATAGCTATTATTCATGTTAGGTCATGAAAAACATATTTCCACATTAGTCATGTTGCAGAAGAAAACACAGATGAAAATGGTATACTTCTTTCTATTCCCATTCTGTTTTCTCCAGAGGTCTGTCATATCTAATTTTTCTAAGATTCTATTTATCTTCTTAACTTCTTTGTGATTTATTTTATGCTTAGATTTATCTAGCTCTGAGAGGGAAAGGTTGAGGTCACCCACTAGTATAGTTTTATAGTCTATTTACTCCTGTAATTCATTCAGTTATTTTTAAGAATTTGTAACCTGTGCTAGTTGGTGCATATATGTTTATAACTTCATTGTCTATGGTGTTTTTTAGCTTTGATTATAATATTTCTGGGAGTTTTCATTTTGGGCTCTTTTTCAGGAGGTGATAGGTGATTTTTTTTTTCAATTTCTGGTTTTACTCTTTGGATCTAAGATATCAGTGCACTTTTTTTCTTAATGATTTCTTGAAATATGATATCTAGAGTCTTCTTGATCATGAATTTTGGGTAACCCCAATAATTCTTCAATTGTCTCTTGATCTGTTTTCCAGATCAGTTGTTTCTCTAATGAGACATTTCACATTTTCTTCTATTTTTCATTCTTTTGATTTTGTTTTATTATTTCTTGATATCTCATATAGTCATTAGTTTTGACTTGTTCAATTCTAATTTTTAAGAAATTATTTTCCTCAGTGAGCTTTTGTAACTCTTTTTCCATCTGACCAATTTTACTTTATAGTGGGCATTTTCATCAGTATTTTTTTGTGTCTCTTACCATTAGGCCAACTCTGTTTTTTCATTAAAAATTTTTTTTTTAACATTTTTTATATTTAAAGTTTTGAGTTCCAAATTCCCTTCTCCCTTACCTGAGATAGTAAGCAATCAGATTTGTGTTACACATGTGCAATAATGTGAAACATTTCCATATTAGTAATTTAGTAGAAGAGTCAAATGAAAGAAAAGAAAGAAAGAAAGAAAGTTTAAAATAGCATGCTTCAGTCTGTATTCAAATGAGAGTAGTGCTTTTTCTGGAGATAGATAGTAAGTTTCATCATTAGTCCTTTGGGATTGTCTTGGATCATTGCATTGCTGAGAATGTAATTCACAATTCTTCATCAAACAATGCTTCTATTACTGTGCACAACCTTATCCTGGTTCTGTTTAATTCATGTTCATGTAGATCTTTCCTGATTTTTCTGAAATCATCACACTTGTCATTTCTGATAGCACAAAATATTCTATTACAATAATATTCTATAGCTTGTTTAGCCATTTCCCCAGTTTATGGGTATCCCTTTAACTTCCAATTCTTAGCCACCACTGCTGTAAATATCTGTATACTAATAGGTCCTTTTCCCTTTTTTTGGATGTCTTTGTGATATAGAGCTAGCCCAACTCTGTTTTTTTAAATGTTGTTGTCTTCGGTATTACTTGTACCTCTTTTAATCAAACTATTAATTATCTTTTCATAATTTTCTTCCTTTAATTTTATTTCTTTGCATATTTTTCCTCTACCACTCTTATTTGAATTTTCAATACTTTTTTAGCTCTTTCAGGAATTCCTGATGGACTTACATCCAATTCACATTTTTTTCTTTGAGAATTTGCTTGTACCTATTCTGACTTTATTCTCTTCTTTATTTGCATCTTGATCTTCCCTCTTGACCCCCAATTATTTCTTGATTTTGAACTTTTTGTTAAAATTGTGCTCTGTTCCCAATGTGTGTATAGGGTGGGGAGGGGGCATTGTCTCAAGCTTGAAGCTTTTTTGCACTGCTCTTTTCAGAACCGGTTCTGAAACTAGAACCGGTTCTGAAAAGTAGAAGTTCTCAGTACTTCTAAGGTGATGTGATATGGGGAGAGGTATGGTTATTGCTCTCCTGGTCAGGACTCTGTCCTTACCCAGGAAGGACTTCTGTTTCTTGAGGACCAGAAGTGATACCCCTTAGGGTCCTCGATCCCTTGTGACCAAAAGCAACACACTGCCTCAGCATCTCTGCTCCCTCTTGACCAAAAGTTCTCTCCTCTTCAGCTATTCCTCAGAAATTGGTATAAGCAATGGAGTTGCCAAATAGTCTGGTGCTGAATCCAGGGGTAGTACAGGGGTTCGCTGTAATATCTCTCTGATTATTTGTCAGGTCCCCTTACTGTCTCTCCCTTAAGAGCTCCAGAAGCTGCTGTTGCTTCTCTTGTCACTACCTCAAACCACCACTGGTGTTTCATTCATGTAGGTTTCAGGTCAGTCTCTATCCCATGTTACAGGTCTCTCTGACATCCTAAGTTGTCTTGGGCTGGAAAAATGTCTTCCTCTGACCTTTTCTTAACTTTGACACTCCAGAAATTGATTTGGGACATTATTTTAAAGTTGTTTGGAAGGGAATATTGGGAGACCTCAGCTGAGTGCTTTCTTTATTATATCATCTTGGCTTTTCCCTCCTTTCATCTTAAACCATATTCTTTCTACTATAGCTTCCTTTCTTCTTCCTGAATTTATTCATGAGCATATTTTAAGAAATAATGCTATCCTGTCTCCCCCTAAACCCTAAAGCCCTCCTGGCATTGTATTCAAGTCTTGGGTATCATCACAAAAACTCATCAGTTTTTTTGAGGGGGAAAATATATGGTCATATCCATATTTTAGGAAACTCACATAGAAAATTATGTGGAACATAGATTGGAATGGGGAGAGACTTGAAATAAGGAGACTAACTGGGAGAATATTGCCGCCAAATCACAATTCCTGGTCATGGTGATACCCCAAAGATCACAATATGTCTCTTTTACTTGGGATCTCTAATTTTTTTTTTTTACCACATCAAAAGGTAGAATATGTGGGTCAGGAGTGGACATGTCAAAAAATGATTTTCAATGGGAATAAAATCTTAACACAAAGGAAAAAATACATAATAAAATAATGGTGATAAAATTTGTAAAATGTCTTATTCTTCTCTCGAAAGAAAATAGTGGTATACAAGTAGGTAAATTGTGTCATTGTGGTGGTATCATATTTCTTGGGCTACCTATTCAGATCAAAGTCACACACACACGCTTAAATGTTAATAGATTTTTTTTCTCAAGCAGCCAATAGTGGAGGAAAAGTGAGGGATAAAGCTCTATCACCTCTCACTTTGATTATAGCAATACTCTCTCAATTAGTGTCTTTATCTCAAGTCTCCCCACTCCAATCTATTTTCCACATAACTTGCTATGTGAATTTCCTAAAATCTAGGTCTGATTATATTGTCCCCACCAGTAGCTCCTTATTACCTCATCAATTGACTAAATGAATACAAGTCTATTTATTAAACCATGTTTCACTTTCTTTCCTGGACATCTTCTAACCACTGTAGGAGTAGGGTCTTACCAAGGTGCGTTGGCACACCACACTGGTGCTCCATCCACACCTAAGATACCCATGCTCTCTAACCTGTTAGAATCTTAGTTTCCTCAGGGTAGGGACTGTTTCCTTCTTGGGTTTGTATGCCCAACACCTAGCATAGGGTCTGACATAAAGTAGAAGCTTAAAAAGTTCTTAATAATTGATGTTAAATGGTTTATAAGAAAAAAAAAACTTTCATTTTCAGAATGACACAGTATTTTAAGTTTAAAGATTTATTGGCTATGAGTTATCAAAATTTGAAAAAAAAATAATTTCTTGGTAAGGGAGATAAAGTACTTTTCCTATCATAATTTTTTAAAGGGCATTTTAGGTGTGTTTGAATGTCTTTAGAGAAAGCATGATGTAGTATAAAGGGGAACAGATCGTAATTCTGTTGGTCAGAATTCTTATTGTGTCTTTGCTGCGTTATTTTGCACAAATTACTTCACATCTCTAGACCTCAATGCACTCATCTGTAAAATGAGGTGGTTGAATGGGATGATCACTGTTGTAGGCCCTTTTAACTCTAAAATTGTATATCTTTTCCTATGACTAGTTTTTCTTTAAAGTCCCAGCTTAAGAATTCATATTCTGAATCTTGTTTGTCCTTTCTTTACTTTCCCTCCTTGACTATCTCTATACAAATTAACTTTCTTTAAAAAAGCCAAGTTATGTACCAAGTGTGGACAACTTCAGATGCATTCAGTCGAGATAATGGGAGAATGTATCATTTGACATAAACCAAAGACTTCACACTCTACACCTTGGCTGTGTTCAGATAAAAAAAAAATCTCAAAGACTGCCTTGGTTATTGGTTATTTCCTGATTTCACCAGTTAGTGAAGTATTAACATGGGAAGAAAATCTACTCTGGCAGGAAGGGAATAGACAGATAGGGCCAAGTGTAGGCTGGTAAGGCCTGTTGAATCCAGAGAGCTGGACGTGAGCTAGCATACCTTTGTCCATATAGGGATTCAGCTGTTGTTCATGGGTATCAGATTTAAAAACAAAACATTTTGCAAAGGCCTACAAAAGTCCCAGTGTTTGTTTAATGATTACTTCGTTTGCATCGTAATTATTATTGCATGGGCAATCCGGCACAGTCCAGGGAACTTTCCTCAAGTAATGACAGTAATTTACTGCCATGTGGATTTTGTTTGTGTGCTTAAGCACCTGATCTGTGGCTTGCTTCCACGGTTCATTGCCTGCTTGATGGACCCATTGCCCACCTGCACTGTCTTTCCTCCCCTACATGATGGAATACCTCAGAGTGAATACTGTGATGGTGTGGAATTGAGAGGATGAAAGACAGGGAAAATGCAGTGGGCTTCCAAGGATCTATGGGGTAAACCATAAGTATTCATCATTCAGATATTCTCTTCAAATGCTGGAAATGAGAAATGGTTTTACTTAATCTAAAAGGAAGATTGTAAAAAATATAAAGAATTTTGGAAGCTGCCGTGCCAGTTTTTCAGCTCTGAGACTGAAGAGTTCTGGGGTCCTCAGATAGACTTATTATTCCATTACTCTTTTTTTTCCTATTTGTTATTTCCACATAATTGACAATTATGATATAGTTGGACTTGAGTGAGAGAGGTTTTGGTAAAAATCCTGTCCCAAACATTTACTAGCTCTCTGATTCCTGACAAGTCACTTAACCTTTTTGTGCCCATTTCCTCATATGGAAAATGAGGAATTCAGAAAAGATAGCCTCTAAGGCCCTTTCCAGATCTAAATCTGTGATCTGATGACTTCTGGGACCTGCATTTTTTCTCTTTGTGAGTTATTTCTATGTGATTGATGACTATGTTATTGTTTGACTCAGGGGCAAGAAAACCTAGATTCATATCATTCCCAGCATCAATATAATTCTGGGAACAGATTTGATATTTGATAAATGATTATTAAAGACTTCAGACACTTACTAACTGTGTGACCCTGGGCAAGTCACATAACTTCTTAGCTTCAGTTTCTCATCTTACAAAATGAAAGGCTTGGACTAGTGGGCTCTAATATATTTTCTGGCTCTAAATTTATTAACTTAGGATGTTATGCTAATAACTCTTGAATGGTATATTTTTATTAGCAGCCTCCATTTTTAAATATTCTGCCTAGAGTCAAACTCCATTTAGGAAGGAAAGGTTTGGATTGAAGAAAATAGAATAGCTGATTTATCATCAACCCTTTGTTTAAAGAATCTTTTTAACTCCAGAGCGAAATTCAACTAGAAGCAAGAATCTAATTTAAAAGGAAAATGAATATGTTTCTTGAGTCCCTCAGTAAACCAGAAAAAAAACAACCTTCAATGCTGGTATAGATGTTTCTCCTTGAAAAGCCTTAAGATAAATTATAGCTATGCCTTGTGCTTTGGAAATAAATCCAACACATTAATTGTATTTATAGGTGAAAGTAGTAAATGTCCTAGAATGAATACACAGACATAATTTACTTGGAGGTAACTGCTATCACCCATAAACTTCCCTAGCTCTTCTCTTGTGGTTTATAACATCAGTTCAGCCTCACAAATGAATACCTCATGGACTGGTACACTTTGAGGTCTGTGCCATATGTAAATTCCTGTTCAATACTTATCACGTAGATAAGTATTTAAACTATTTCATTTAAACAGGCTAATTGATCCAGTGACTGTGTGTGTGTGTGTGTGTGTGTGTGTGTGTGTGTGTGTGTGAGAGACAGAGAGACAGAGAGAGACAGACAGAGAGAGAGAGAGAGAGAGGGAGAGAGAGAGAGAGAGAGAGAGAGAGAGAGAGAGAGAGAGAGAGAGAGAGAGAGAGAGAGAGAGAGAGGAAAGCATGAGAACAAGTGCTGGTGGTGCAATGAAATGGTTTTTGAATTGGAGTCAGATTCAAATCCATTTATACCTGGGCAAATCATTCAACTTCTCCAGTCTCAGTTTCCTCATTTGTCAAGTGAAGGTGTTTCACCCTCCCACCTCTAAGGATCTTTCTCTCTCTAATTCACCATCCTCTGTTGTTTCATATTGCTATTTAACTCTTTGCTTGAAGAAAGTGCCCATGGTATGGGCTTCTGGGTAATCTATGAGTCTTTAGTGTCTCTCATCTCTTTTTTCTGGATGATACTTTGCCATCTATTTCTCCCTATCCTTGAGTTTGGCCACCCTTATAATAAAGTCACTCTGTATCAGAATGAAAGTGAATTCAATTTAGATGCTCTTATCGTGGTCTTTATAGAATTATTCTACCATGTCATCCATTTCAACCAGTATTAGTAATAAGCTGCAGTCATTTTCATGGTGGGCTTTTTTCTCAAATACTTGTCATTAGTAGTATGATATATAATCACCCCAAAATCCTATGAAATACTGTCTTTGGCCACGTGATAAAATGTTATCTGCCAGCTACTTTTTCTTCTCCAAGAGGTACCTACTAGCCGTTCTTTTCTGAATATGTGTCTTTCTCCTGATCTCCTGATTTCATGTGGAGTTAGAGTGTAAAGAGTAATATGATTTGGTTCTTCCAGTGATATTGTCTATTCCTGGGTCATTGAACATGGATTTAATATTTAGAGTACTAATAGTCAAATTGACATTTATAAATCAGGGGTTAATGGTGTGTGTGTGTGTGTGTGTGTGTGTGTGTGTGTGTGGAGAGAGTGAGAGAGAGAGAGAGAGTGTGTGTGTGTGTGTGTGTGTGTGTGTGTGTGTGGAGAGAGAGAGAGAGAGAGAGAGAGAGAGAGAGAGAGAGAGAGAGAGAGAGAGAGAGAGAGAGAGAGAGAGAGAGTGTGTGTGTGGAGAGAGAGAGAAAGAGAGAACATGAGAGAGAGAGTGAGTGTGTGTGTGTGTGTGTGTGTGTGTGTGTGTGTGTGTGTGTGAGACAGGTCACTTTAGCAGTCTGTTGAAGCCTATGGACTCCTCAGAATGATTTTTTTGGCTAACATTAATAATGAAAGGAAATGATAAAATTCAGTTAGAGGGAAGCAAAGATAAAGATGTCATTTTTTTTTTCCATTCTGAGTTCGCAACCTGCTGAAATCTGTTCATATACCTTTACGGTGGGCCCCCGGTTAAGAACTCCAGCTATAAATACACAAAAATCGAATGACTCTTGTCACCCTTTGATGTCTTTCATACAAAATTCACATCGTCACTACAGAATGAGAAGGGGCTGCTCAGGACTGGGGATATGCTCCAACCATCTCTGACTGCTTGGCCAGAGCTCATTATTAACTTTCCACTGCGAGCATTTACACCTCAGAAATCAGCAATCATTACAAATCAGTCCTTTATTGTTTCATTGATTGTCCAGGCTTAATAAAGTGTTAATACTGTTGAATAAGCTTAAAAGTGTATGTGCATACATCTCCTTCCAGCCTGGTTGTCAAACATTCCCCAGCATATTCCTGTTACTTCTCTAAAAAACATAGCTCAGTCTCAGGAGGAAGAGAGGGAAAGGCTCAGAGAGTGAAGCCATAGCCAGACTTAAGGCCTGGGGAGTATAGGATAATAATCAGAAGGAATAAACATTTATATAGAAGGACTTTAAGGTTTATAAAGAATGTCACCTCCATTAACACATTTGAACTCCATAGTAGTGTTGCTCAGCATGCAGGATAATTTTTATCTTTCTCTATTTCTTGAGTTGCTATGCCCCTCAAAATTCATTCCCAGGTTAAGTGTCTCTTTATAGATACCTAGTTAGCTCCTAAGAAAACAGATCTGGTGTATTGCCAGGGTGGCACCTGAAACTTTCATGGCTACACTGACCTAGGCTTCAAGAGTTCAGGGTCACTTTGGCATGAGAATGGGGCCTCAAAATAGGATGAAGAAGACGTTGACAAGATATATTTCACAGGGGATTTCATCTTCCTATTTCACAATTAACTGAAAGATGTGGAGAATATGATTACTTATTGATTATTGAAAATGAATTTAGTTTGATAGAACAAAATATTATTGTACAGATTATTTTACAAGGTTTCTCTGATCTCTACATCAAAAACATTCAAGATTCTTTGAAAGAAAGAAAAATGGAAATAACCTTACCAATAAGATTTCTGGTCATGGATAGCAAATGAGGCATAAAACAGAGGGAGATGTGTTTGCCAAAATCCACTGGGATGAAGGAGATTCAGTGCAGAGTTCAAGTGAAACAAGTTTTCTCTGTGGGTGGTAAAGTCATCCAGAGGCTTTCATTTGTGGAAGACACTGTGTTGATTATATCAAGCCCCGGAACATTGCAGAGCCTTTTGGAAAAGATCTGTAACTGTAATTACTCAAAGGAGTTTAACATAGAAAAGATTAAGTGAAAGATGAATGTCTATTGCCCAGGTACACATGCACACACACACACACACACACACACACAATGTGTGTGTGTGCATGCAAGTATTGCTATAGATGAGGTACACAGGCAGGCATGAATATTCTTTCTAGCATCTCCTCCATCCTTCCTTCTCGAAGGGAGACTGATTCCTGCCAACAGAGGAGCAGGACAGTGGGGCCATGAAGCTTGCACATACCTATCAAATTGGCTAACCTGACAAAACAGGAAGATGATAAATGTTGGAAAAGATGTGGGAGAGTTGGAACACTAATTCATTGTTGATGCAGCTGTGAGCTGATCCAACCATTTTGGAGAACAATTTGAAACTGTGCCCAAAGGGCTACAAAAATGTGCATACCCTTTGACCCAGCAATATCACTTCTAAGATTGTACCCCAAAGAGATCATAAAAAAGGGAAAGGGTCCCATATGTACAAAAATATTACAGCAGCTCTGTTTGTGGTGGCCAAGAACTGGCAATTGAAGGGATGCCCATCAACTGGGGAATGGCTGAACAAGTTGTGATGTATGAATATGATGGAATATATTGTGCTGTAATAAATGATGAACAGGAAGATTTCAGAGAGGCCTGGAGGGACTTAAATGAACTGATACTGAATGAAAGAAGCAGAACCAGGAGAACTTTGTACATATCAACAACCTCAATGTGTGAGGACAGTTTCTGATAGACTTAGTCCCTCACAGCAATGTAAGGACCCAAAAAATTCCCAGTGGACTCTTGAGGAAAATACCTTCTACATCAAGAGAAAGAATTATGGGATTGGATTGCAGAATGAAGCAGACCATTTTCTCTTGTGTTATTTTTTGTTTTGTTTTCATGCTTTCTCGCATTCATTTTAATTCTTCTATGCAACATGACTAATGTGAAAATATATTTAATAATAATATATGTGTAGAACCTATATAAGATTGCACACCACATAGAGGAGGGAGTGGGGAAGGGCTAGGTGGGGGAAGGAGGGGGAAAAATCTAAGATATATGGAAGTGATTGTAGAAAACTGAAAGTAAATAAATTATTTAATTAAAAAAAGGAAAAAAAAGAATGGAGGATGGCTAGACTGGGCTCTTCAACAAAAGGGAGGTTCTGGGAGGAAGTTACTAATGAGAGGAGAAAACTGCAGGGTAGAAGGATCTTCCAGGGTGAGAAGGTCACAGAGTGTGAAGGCAGCTGAAGTAGAATGGTAGGGAAAAAGAAGTAAGGAAAGAAGTGAGCCATGGCTAGCCCGTTCTTCAAGATGGAGATTTGAGGAGGAAGATGCCAACAGGAGGAGGGGGTGACAGGGACACAGCAACCTATCAAGGCTAGAAGGCCATGGTTGCAGAAACGAGAGCAAAGACATGTGACAGCTGAAGAACAAAGAAAAAGCCTGACTAAATTTGATCACCACCTTCAGGCTGGTCAGCAAACGAGACATTTTTCCTTCACAGAAATACACAAAGATTGTCTACCAGCACATCCAGTCTATGAGCTCCAGAGTGAATTGGGATTGAGGCTTGCTCTTTCTTCAAGAGATGTACCCAGTAAACCCAGAGGAAAAAAAGCAGCTTTTAGAGGTGGAACATTGGAGGAGAAGGAAGAGGAGGAGAGCTGCTACTCATTCACAGGTTTCATTTGTCCCTTGTTCTTGAAGAGGACCATGACATCAAGATGATGACATGACTTGATGTTGACTTTGATTTGAGTGATGGAGGGCTGTGTAAGGTCACCATCTTCACTTTCTTCTCCTGTGCCATCTGGATCCAGTGGCCCACTTAGCACAGAGAGGATTTAAATACTAAATAGTCATTATTTGTCTTTTACCCAGTAACACTGGGGGTCTTCTCCTCCTAGTTTGAATTTTCTTTTTATTAAAGGGGCCATCCCTTGAGCAACTACTTAAACAAGCCTATTCATTGAATGGGTGTATCTCATATTAAAGTGAGAATGCTGTCAGACCTTAACCTGAAAGGGTCAGGGTCTCACATTGCATCCTGGAGAAGAAATTGAACTTGGTGACCTTACACTCAAATCAAAGCAAGTCATGTAGTCATCTTGATATCATGGCCCTCTTCAAGAGCAAAGGACAAAACACAACAACCAGGGTGTAGAGAGGCTGCAATCTGTGCTGCAAGGAGCATGCCCGCACTGGGAAAATGATTGATTCTTTTCTTGACAATCAGAATTAAATGACTTGCCAAGGGTCACACAGCTCAGAAGTGCCAAGTGTCTGAAAAAAATTAAGTCTTGAAGAGTTATTCCTATTTTCTCATATTTATGCTTTATCACCCAACTATATTATAAACTCCCAAAGAACATGTATTATAGAGTGTCCTAAAACTTTTAGTGTATTTGAAAACTTTGGGAGCTTAACATTGCCCTAAGACTTTTGGGTCAGCCTGTATATCTTTGTATCCTACTCCCTATCTACCCACCTCTCCTTAGTGCCTAACCTGGTGTCTTACATAGAGTAAACATTCAAAAAGTGCTAATTTAGGGTTAGGGTTAGGTTTAGGGTTGTAAATTTGACGAATTGTAAATTTGAACTCTTAAAAAAGTAAATAAATGAATGATTATTTGGTTTTTAGAAGGCTTTGCTTTAGGATTCTATTAAACCTTGAGTTTTTCTATTGCGTTTGACACAATATACAAAAATTCTACTTGTGCACCAGTTTTCTTAAGAGCATACACATTACATAATCTGAGATGTAATTGCGCATACTATCGTAAAATATAATCATAGAATATTAGGGCTGAAAGAGACCTTTGAGATCACCTAATCTAAAACCCCCTCATTTTATAGATAAATCTTCAGGGCTCATGAAAGCATAGTAGAGAATAATCACATGCATAAATGTTACATAGTGAGCTTGCTGATGTCTCCAGTTTGGGGCGAAAATATGAAACTGTTCAAATATTTTGATTTGCTGGTGTTTGACTTGTAATCATTTAAAGCAAATGTGTTTTTTTCTCCTGTTGTCAGTCCCCAGAATGTTATTTTCTCATATACCCTACAGGTGATGCTTTGTGTCTTCAAAGAAAAGTCTCTGCTACCCTCCCTGGGAACCCCTTGGGGAAAGTTGACATTGACTTTTTTGGTTTACTGTAAATAAATATTACACAGCGGGTTCCTGGTAATGAATTTATTGCTCTATGGATAATTCAGAGAGCAATTTTCACTTTTGCTTCTTTTCTTTCTGTCTGACTGACAGAAGAAGGGAATATGACATGCTCCTATATGTTATTGTTTTGTGATATAGACAGAACATCACCGAGAATTTTAGAGCTCTTTTCATGTCAATATCGTGGTTCAGAAGTGTCAGTCATGTGGAATTTTGGCTTTCTGTCTGATAGGTACATTCCACGTGGTTATCTCAGCGAGCTTCTTTCTCAGCTTGGCAATGCTTTATTGTCAGTCTCTATACCTCCAGAGTTTTTGAAGGATACTTTCCAAACAACATCCTTTAGAACAAAGAAGTTATCAAGGACATAAGCAAGACTTGAAATCCCAACTCCTTCCTGGTGACTTGGATCATCCAACCAGGCTCACTAAGGGGGCATCTTTTTTTGGTGATTCAGATTCAAAGTTGGTATTGAAAATGTGAAAAGCCCTGCAATGCCAAAGGAAATTAGTCATTGCACTGAAAATCTATAGAATGTTAGAGTATGAAGCCAGGATGGACAACAGAAGAGAAGCCCATAGAGATTTAGAGAAACCCATAGTGACTTGTCCATATTCACAATGTGAACTGGAAGGAGAATCAGGAATAGAAGTTGTCTTCTGCATCCCATTTCAATGTTGCTGTTATTTCCTCATAACAAATTATGTGTTGCCAAATTGTGCACTGTAATACACACACACACACACACACACGGTGTGTGATGATCATGTGTGCATGTATAGCAGTAGCAATGAATTTTTTTCCTTCCTTCCTTCCTTCCTTCCTTCCTTCCTTCCTTCCTTCCTTCCTTCCTTCCTTCCTTCCTTCCTTCCTTCCTTCCTCCCTCCCTCCCTCCCTCCCTCCCTCCCTTCCTTCCTTCCTTCTTTCCTTCCTTCCTTCCTTCCTTCCTTCCTTCCTTCCTTCCTTCCTTCCTTCCTTCCTTCCTTCCTTCCTTCCTTCCTTCCTTCCTTCCTTCCTTCCTTCCTTCCTCCTCTCTCCCTCCCTCCCTCCCTCCCTCCTTCTCTCCTTCCCTTCCTCCCTTCCTCTCTCTCTCCTTCACCCTCTCCCTCTCTGTCTTCCATCCATTCCTCCCTCTCTCTCTCCTCCCTCCTCTCTCTCTCTCAGAGTATAATCATCTAGGTAGCTTTTGGGACTGATTTAAGGGGAGAAGGATGCTCTAATAGGAAAAAATGAGGGGAAAAGAAGAAAAGCTGATCAACCAAGTAGAGTAAATGGAAGGGATTGCCAGAACAGTTTTGGAAATGGAATTTAGGTAAACAACTTTCTGATTCTTCTTCATAGTATCCTTAGGGATTTATGGAGCACTAGGCTGTTTTACTTCCTCATTTGTGAACACAAAGATTTGATCATGGGTTTGATCAATTTGTGTGATTCAGGAATCATTTGCTTTCATTCTTTCATCCAACAAATGAAAATCTTTTGTCTAAACTATTCACATAACAGTGGTCTTCAAGTAGGGTCTGTTTACTTTTAAAAGCCCTTAGATGACTCCAGGGGTTATATAATCGACCACAATATTCAACATGGAGCTTATATCCAATACAGTTCTCTCACTTCTGTCATTGTCATCATCAAACATGCTTCTACCCTGTCACCTCCCCACCCCAAAATGCACAAACTCCCAACTTCTTTCCTTTGTACCACATTTCAATTCATAAGTGAAGTAACTACTTGTACTTCCTCTCCAACAGGGCCTTAGATATCCCCACATGTATATGTATGCTTATATACATATATGTGTATCTACATATATACATGTGAATATAATGTATATATGTGAATTTATATGTATGCTTATGCATATATATGTATATGGAAAGCATATATATGTGTATGTGTTTATCCTTCACTGCCAAAGAAGACCATGCCATCAGAGAAATATTGACATGACTTGCTCTTGACTTTGTTTTGAATGAGGGAGGACTGTGCAGGTCACCAGCCTCACTTCCCCTCCAGGGCAATCTGAATCCAGTGACCAGATATTCATCAGGATGACTGGAGATGACCCAGGATGAGGCAGTTGAGGTTAAGTGACTTGCCCAAGGTCACACAGTTAGTGAGTGTCAAGTGTCTGAGGTGAGATTTGAACTCAGGTCCTCCTGACTCCTGCACTGGTGCTTTATCCACCGCACCACCTAGCTGCCCTCTATTGTATGGATATTCTCTCCGTTAATGCAGATCATAACCCATAAATGCCTTTACATTCTGTTCAATTCTAGTCCATATAGGCATAGATAAATATGCATGTATACATATATGTATATATAAACACACATCTATCCATATCTATATCTATTTCTGTCTTTCTCTTTCTAAGACTTTTTATCTATATCTCTCTATGATTATATATCTATATCATTAATTATCTCTATGTCTATGTCTATATGTGGAGTTTAAAATTGTCCAATATACAATAAAAGAAACTGAGGCTTAGCTCTGAGCCAATGGTACTTTATTGAAAGGTCCATTGTCCCCTCCTATGAAATGGACCTCAGATCTTCTTCATGATCTGAGAGGACTTCTTTCTCCAGAGCCTTATTTTTGTAAGATTTGATACCAAGTTTGATACCTGAACACTCTAGAGGGGTTGGTTACACAAAATGCTGTAGTGTTGTGGTTTAATCCTTTGCTCTTGAAGAGACTCAGGAAGGCCTCTTTCTTCATCAGGAGGGTGATGTCTTGACTTGCAAAGGAACTGAATTTATGTGAGGTAGGGTTGTGCAAAGTACAGAATTCCATTAATTGATAGACCTTGCTTTGAGGGCCAAAAAATGGTGCATCAGCTACATATGGTATGTCAGCAGAGGGGGTTCAGCAGAGAGTATCTCCAGTGAAGAAGTGATTATTAGATTGATGGGTTCCTCCTCATAGTAGGCAAGTGGAGATGGTATGAGTAGTACAAATGTAGCAAAAACAAATTGAGAGACTTCCCATACCATGCAACCCATGTTTGGCTTGGTCATGAAATTTGAGCGAAACAGGATGCAGATATCTTTGTCAGCATTCCTGTGGTTGAGCAAGTAAGCTTCATGGTTAGTAAATAAGTATTGAATATGAGGTCTATTATAGAGGCCTTTTATAAGAATCTGTTTTATCTAGTTATTCCTATATGATCTGTGTAAGATATGGATTAGTACCTGTTTGTTGTTATTTGTTATTATTTGATGACCAACTAAATATGTATTACTAGATGAGCATGTCACTTAATAACAATATAATTGCTGATAATCATCACCCCTTATGGAATCACACTGAACTTATTAATGCTGATTAGAATTGAGAATTCAACAGCAGTCAGAATGAATCATTCCTTACATCTATCCATATTTCTATCTTCATCTCTCTATGACTAGGTGTATATCTATATCTTTCTATCTATCTGTCCATATCTATCTATGTGTTTTATTCTGAGTCTTTCACCTTTTTATCAGGAGGTGGGTAGTACGTTTCATATTAAGTCCTCCGAAATCTTGGCTGATTGTCATGCTGATCAGAATTCCTGTCTTTCAAACTTGTTTGTTTTTATAATATTGTTCTTTTTGTATAAGGTGTCTTCCTGGTTCTTCTTACGTCACTTTGCATCATTTCATACAAGTCTTCCCAAGTTTCTCTAAAATTGTCTCCTTTATCATTTCTTAAAGCACAATATTATTATATCAGATTTTCTTCAGAAGCTGCTGACCTGTTTTCTATTTTGGGAAAAGATAGTCTATAGGAATGTAGGATGACTTAAGGAAATTTTGAACCTGGATGAGCAGGGAGGAAGCCTTAGATTAATAGAAGTACGTAAGTCTTCTGAGTCTTCTGTATCTACCACTGACAAAAAAGATTATCTCCACCAGGATGTCACATGACTACTTCAAACTCAATATGTTCCAAACTACATTTATTATCTTTCTCTTTTAGCTCTTGGTGCACTTGAGTTGTCTCATACTGACTCAAAAGAGTTGATTGTTAAATTTTTAGAGTGAACATTTATACCTTAGAAATCAGCAAATCAAGACTTGACTTTTTGGATTTTTTTTTTTGATCGTCTAGATTTGAAGTGATAGAAAAAATGTTAGTGAGGCGGATTAAATTTAAAAATGTGTCATTTATGCATATTTTGAAGAGTTTGTGGTTAAACATTTATCAGCTAATAACTCTGTGAGTTAAATGCTATTATCCCCATTTTACAGATGAAGAAACTGAGGTGGAGAGTGGTTAAGTGACTCAACTCAGGTTACAGAGCTCATAAGTATCTGAGGGAGGTTTTACATTTAAGTCTCCAGGTCTACTCCTTTATCCCCTGTGCTAACTAGCTGATTGTATAAATAAAAGAATAACACAATTAAACCAAAACACTGGAGTTGTTCAATTGTTTTTCAGTCATATCTGACTCTTTATAACCCCATTTGGAGGGGTTTTTTTTTTTTGGCAAAGATACTAGAATGGTTTGCCATTCTTTCTCCAGCTTATTTTATAAGTGAGGAAACTGAGGCAAATAGGGTTAGGTGACTTGCTTAGAGTCATATAGTCAGTTAAATGTCTGAGGCCAGATTTGAAAATAGGAAGATTAATTTTTCTGACTCCTAACATTCTATCCATTGTAAGACCTAGCTGCCCCATTGGAGAGCAAGGCATGAAACATAGCAAGATATAGGGGAAACCACACTGGATTTCTAGGGAGAAGACAAGTTCAAATCCAGGGTTGGCCACTGAGGCAAGTCACCACTCTGGGTCTCAGTTTCTTCATTTATAAAATGATGAGGATGAAGATCCTGGTCATTGCTGTCATATTTACAAACAGTTGAAAATAATTAATGTCATTCCATTTGGAACATGATGCATAGGTGCAAGTGTCTTGGCAGCAAAATTAATGATTGTCTTGAGATTTGTTTTGGCTTCATGTTGCATTGATAGTGAGAGTAAAAAAGGAAATTTTTTGGGGAAAAATTGAGTTAGTGGTAAGGCTGTTTCCAGTGGTTGCATGTGAAAAAATAAGAAAATAATGAAATAGGATATTGGGGACAGTGTGATGCTTAGAAATCCCAGCTATGCCTTTGTAGCTGCCTTTGGGCATTGTTTCTATGTACCTTTGCAGCGTCAGTAGAATGAGCATGACCAAAGCCTGGAAGGTCCCATTGGCTCACAGAACTCATCTTCAGAAGCTACCGATCTATCTTCTGTTTTGGAAAGAGACTGCCTACAAGGAAGTAGAGTGATACAGAGAAGTCATGAACATAAGAAACAGGGGAAAACAGGGTAATACAGCAAAGGAATGGCGTAAAGAGGGAGGTTAGGGTTAATAGGAGTGTGTTGGCAGATATTTAATAATTGAGCTCTCAAAAGTGTACAAATGACACACTTTAATATTTATTTTGATTTCTTAACATTTTCTCTATGATGTTGTTAAGTTTATACAAATCAACAAAGTAATAAATTTAAACAAATACGCCTGCTCTGCTGATGTCCAAGGTATAAATGTTCAAAAAACATTTAGGTGGCATGGTAGATAAAGTGTCAGCAACATCTACAATACAGAATAAGTAAATGCAAAGTCAATACAGGGCAATTTGGGGGCAAAGGTAGAAGGACTAACAATTGGGGGTATCAGAAAAGATCTCAAGCATTTATGTCAATTAATTCCTAGTAGAAAAGCATCGACCAACACCTACTGAACCCTGCAAAAGAGTTATTTTCAATTGTCCTAGAAAAGTTGCAGATACCAAAGTCCTGAAAAGAAATTTCACCACACCACTTCCTGCAGAGAAAATTCCTTAAAGTCAAGCAGGACCACTTCACGCCCTTACTCCAAAGCAAGGGCTTTCCCATCCCATTTTAACTACAAATGAGATAATTACAAGAACCTTTTAAAAATGTGTTTTTACCACCACCTGTTCCCTCCTTGACATCTTCTCTATGTTGAGGTTTAAGCTGTGTTCCTGAATACTCTCAATAATTTTCACCATTGCAGACATTATTCCATTATGCACACTCTAATGCTTTGAAGCAGCCATGAAAATTTTATAGACTAATTTTAAAAATGCTGCAGAAGTTGGTGAGAGGCAATACACCTTGTTATATCAGACAGAAATACTATTGCTTTGCATTTATGGTATGCTTTTAATTTTAGGAGTGGACGAGAATAGACCAAGGCATGAATGGGGCAAAATGAAATTGATGGTGCCCACGCTGGCCATTCCTGATTATTGGTGGTGTCCATACTTGCATTTCTCCCCAAAGGGGTTAGTTGGGGTACAAAACAGGAGAGGCATAAAATGCATGAAGGACAAATAAATGAACATTTCAAATTTGCGTAGAAGTTGGCTACCTGTCTTACTTTTGTAACTATAGAATTCCACTGCATAAGAAGATGAGAAAGGACAATTACATAGTCCAATATGATTCAACCCAATAAGGACTGTTTGAGCCATAACACTAGATGCTAAAGATACAAAGGCAAAACAAAATAAGATAAAATAAAACCATCCCTGCCCTCAAAGAACTTATATTCATCTGGGGTAAAAGAATAGTTTAGAAATACTATGGGCGAGGTAGTGTTTAGCCAGGGATGGGGAACCTGCAGCCTTGAGACCATATGTGGCCCTCTAGGTCCTCAAGTGCAGCCCTTTGACTAAATCCAAACTTCATATAATAAATCCCCTTAATAAAAGGATTTGTTCTGTGAAATTTGTACTTAGTCAAAAGCCACACTCATGGACCTAGAAGGCAGCATGTGACCTTGAGGCTGCAGGTTTCGCAGGTTATGATGAAAGGCAATATGATGCACTAGAAAGACCTATGGATTCAATGCCTCTGCTACTTACCTGGGAATTCTTGGGAAAGTCATAACTGCTCCAGGCCTTGGTTTCCTCATTTATACAATTAAGTGGCCAGACTTGAGGCCTCTGCAGTCTCTTCCAGTGTCATGTCCATTATTATCCCACAGACACCTCTGCACAAGCTTTCCTTTAAAGATGAACTTCCAGTCAGTGATTTTGCTCTCACAGTAGAATCCGTCTGGGAATGCTCGTGATTTGTGGTTGGCTTGGCTGCTGTAAAGCCTTAGCAATCTGTGCAAATTATATATAGTATAATCTGCTTATATAGTAATCTGTGTGATTGCCTGTGTGGTGACAAATAGTGCACTTTGATGTAGGTAAGGAACCATAGTTTGACAGGAATCAGTGGCATATTCTGGAGATGTAGTCACACAACCTGATCTCTAGATCATTACGCTGTTTGGGAGGCGATATTTCTTCCCGACTTTACAAATACTACACCCTTATTTTCTAATCTTATTATTTGCTCAACTGAATCAAACATACTTACTCTTCTGCAGGAGTGGTGCGTGACATTAAAACATTTTGCAGTAATGATAATAAAAACAATTTTAGCATTATCCTCCACTTGGTGCTAAATAAGCCATTTCAGGATTTGTATATCATTAAGTGATGCTGTTCCAAAGCTTCTGGGAATTTACCTGCCCTCTCCCTTGTACACTTTAGGTAACACACAGAAAAGTTAGAGGTAGGGCACTTTTCAGGGGCTCAGTTTTCTGTTCTCTAGAATGAAGGAGTCAGACTATTGACTTCTAAGTCAACTCACTCAGATGATATGATCATAGATGTAGCTGTACAAGGGACCTTAAAGGCCATCTACTCCAACCTTCCCATTTTACAGAAGAGAAAAATGAAGCCTATGGAGGTAGAAATGACTTTGACAATGTCACACAAGTAGTAAACATCAACGGGGGACTCGGCCCCAGACTCTAGACTTAGCAAAGTAT
Source organism: Notamacropus eugenii (assembly GCF_028372415.1). Lineage (NCBI taxonomy): Eukaryota > Metazoa > Chordata > Mammalia > Diprotodontia > Macropodidae > Notamacropus > Notamacropus eugenii. The sequence goes on from NC_092877.1 coordinate 332,685,175, forward strand.
CACAGTGCCTCCCTTTGAGCTCTAAATCCATGCTATTTCAGGGATATGACTAGTGAGGGCCACTCTTTTCTAAGAGAGACTAAGACAGTGCCCAACAATTGGAGAATGACTGAAAAAAGTTATTCCATATAATTTGTAAAATGGAATGTTATTGCACTGTTAATAGATGGTGAAAGGAATGGTTCCTGATAAACCTGGGGACTTGAATGAACTGATGTAGTGTGAATTAAGCAGAACCATGAGATCAAATTGTACAGTGACAACAATATTGCAGAAAAAAACAACTTTGAAAGACTGAAGAACTCCGATCATTTCAATGAGCAGCTACATATCCAAAGGACCAGTGATGAAGCACGCTATCCAAATCCTGAAAGGTCAGATGAACTCATTATACAGACTGAGATATACATATTTTTTTTTGGACATGGCCAACATGGAAATTTATTTTGGTTGGTTATGTATATTTGTTAAAAAGATTTGTTTTTATTTAATTTGGAGGAATGTTAGGAGGGAGAAGAGAGCTAGGGATAGGATAGTCCCTAAAACAGAAGATAATGAAAAGAAAAAAAATGTGGAATTATTGAAACACCTTTTTTTTAAAATGCAGAATAGACAAGGCAAGAAAAAATCACAAGCAGTAGGAGAGCTTTGAAAATTACAGTTTGAACTTATTATAATTCATATTTTTAAAATCAAGTTGTACACGGAGATTTGCAATTTCAGGTACAACCCTATCTGTTTTTTTAACTACATATGAGAATGTTCATTTAATGTTTTTTAAAAAGTTCAGATGAAATAAATATGGTTTAATATATTCAAAACTGACCTCATTATCTTTCTTTCTAAACCCTTCCATCTTCTAAATTTTACCCTTTTCTGTCCAAAGCATCACTATCCTTCCAATTTCTTTTGATCATAACCTCAACATTATTCTTGACTCCTCAACCATCCTTAGTTGATATATATTGCCTCAGTGACCATCTCTTGCTGATTTTGCTCCTCTTTGTATCCATATCTTTCTTTCTCCATACAGAGATGTTAAGTGACTTTCTGAAGGATCATTTGTGGATTTTGTGACCTTGTTTAACTTCTTTGTTGAACTTCTTTGGTCTCCTATTTGTTTCCATCTGTGAAATGAATGAGGTTGGATGACGTGGTTTCTAAAATCTGCCCCCCTCTAGTTTGATTGACCAATGATCCTATTCATGAGAAAAGTGAATGTACTGGCATTGTGGCTAGTTGGGGAGCATGATATTTGGGGCTCCAAGTTATTTTCAGTGTCTTTACAATCACATTACAGAAGCTGTCTGCTTTGGCTGGGTGGCCATGCCTTGGCCTAACAGGGTGAGAACTGCCCTTTTATGTCATGTTTCCTGACCCTTACATTATCTACTATATGTTTATTTAACTTATTCTGAATCTTTCCAGCTCTCACCTCCAAGAACTTTTCTAGTACATGTACAACCAAGTGGGCAACCAAGAAATGTCTATTAATGATAGTGATAAATACTCAGTCACAAAAGCTTTTTAAAATTTTTTTGAAACTTTATTTAGCTGGTATGAATAACTCTATTAAATTTTAATATTTTGTTTTTAATTTTGCAGGGAGAGAACTACCTCATTGCCCTGAGCTGTTGGTTTTTTCATCTTGCATTACAGTTTAGGAATATTAAACATTTTTTAAGTCCACACAATTTGAGATAAGCTCTGAAATATTTGGCAATAAAGAAACTCAAGTTTTCCTCAAGCTAGAAAGCAGTAGTGGAATATTAAAAATTAAAACCCCTCACGAAGTTTTCTCTTTCAACTGCCAATGCTTTCCAAGAGGCACGTATTAAAGAATTTCCCCTCAGTCTCAATTAAATACCAACAATTTTACAAAATAAAGGTGATGCCTTTTCCTCATGTTGTATATAAGTCTGATGTTTCTCCTTACCACTAGTCCCTAAAGGCAAACAGAAGATCCTTTCACTCTAGTGATGCCTCTCCCCCCACCCCACTTCATACAGTTCAGTCATTTTACAGTTGTGTCTGACTTTTTGACCCTATTTGAGGTTGCTTTGGAAAAACTGGTGGCCATTTCCTTCTCCAGTTCATTTTATAGATAAGGAAACTGAGGCATACAACATTAAGTGACTTGCCCAGGTTCATATAGCTAGTAAGTATAAATCTGAACTCAGGAAGATGAGTCTTCCTGACTCCACACCTGGCACTCTATCTACTCACCATGTTCAATACCCACTAAGAACAGCCAATTAGTCTTTGGTGATTTGGAGTCACCATATGGTTTTTGGTCTATCACTTTTGTATCTAGCTTTTCAGCATTCCCTAAACTGGTGATATGGAGCCGAATACCATGATGTTAATACATAAAGCAAGTAATGGAGAGTATTTTGTACTCAAGTGATCTTGGGGCATATTGAGTGCTAAAAATTTGGGAGCTGACATATGTTTCCTCCATTTTTCACTTGGGTATGAAAAATAGCAATCTTCTAATGGATAAACAGATCTCAATTATTTTCTCTCAGACAGGCTTGATCACAAATGCCATATTTTGTTGGATTCCAGCCTTGTTTTGTTTTTGTCTAGACTTTTGCTTGATATTTTATCCCTTTACTTCATGTTGCACTCCATTATGTTAAGGAAAACAATTTTTTGAATGTTAGAGTGACTCGGAAGCATTAAGTATTAAGGTGTATTTCCTTCTTGCTCTTGATAGATGTTGCTGAGTGGCTTTAAAGTGTTTGGTCTTGCTGGAACTGAGCCACTGGGGCTCCCTGCCATGGCTGCAATTGGGTCCTCCATGCCACCTTAGGTGGAACAACTAGGGGCGGTCCATTGGTGGATGAACTGGAGCCCCTGTGGGCAACAGAGAATAACTGTGGAGTATCTATTGCTTTGCCACTGACTGGAAAGACTTTCAGAGGAATTTGATTATTAATTTGGGACTCTTTGCTATTTGTGTCTGGCTGTCTAGGAACCTGAGTGACATTGACTTGATGGCACCCCAACCAGACCTGTAGCACTGCTGTGCACACTTGCAGTGGTTCCCCAGCCAAGTGTTTATCCCGGATTGACAAAAGCCTATACCCATCTATCCAAATCTCTTGCTGGAAGAGCCAATTTCTTAAACTGCAAACTACTATCCAGGCCTGAGATACGTGTTATCCAGTCTAAGCCCTGGGTAACCATCCTGATAAAGTCATTGCCTCATATCCAGAATTCCTACTTACCTGGGAATTAGCCAGGACTATACCTGCTCATGGTGCTGTTTTTCATTGATTAGGAGGGAGAAAAAGGCAGAATGGAGAGATGACACCAAAGCTTCTCTCCTTGTTGGACACTGCTATTTTACCTTTATCTCCCTATACCAGGATCCCTTTTATAATGGAGAGAAGTTGATAAAGGATGATAACTGAAGAGGTTGCTCCTTTTGTTCTATTTTATGGAAGGTGGGGGATATCTGAGATATCTTCAATGTCCTGCACTGTCGATGGAGTGTAAAACAGGATGTAGGGTTAGGTTTAGCACACTTCCTCCACACTACATTTGTCTTGTCACAGTGGACCCCAAAACCTAAGAAACCAAAGGGAAAGAAAGAGAATTACTACTCAATAGTCCTTCTTTCAGAGCAGCAGCTGAAATCACAAGATAAAATGGAGGAGCAAGAGAATGTTGAAGAGAGCCAACTCTTGAGTCTTTTTACTGAGGACACATGGGTAAAACCAATAGAGACTTTGAAAATGTAGTTTTAAATATTGACATCAACCTTATTCCCTATCAGTATTAATAATAGCGATGCTGCTCACAAGGAACCAAACAGACTAATTTCCACCCTCCCTCTTCTTCCTGCTGTAGAGAAGGTATTAAAGGTGGTGAAATAGCCATGAATAGAAGGGGAGCTGTTGAAAGAAGGAAAGAAGAGGCTGCAATGGGTCTTGGGGAATCCATAAGCTACGTAATTAGTCAGGAATCATCAAGAATTGGTTGAATACTGAGAAGCAGAATTTGCTGAGATCCAACTTTGTGAGTATCCCTAGCATTCAGGGGGTTCCCAATAATTTGTTTTTAATATTCAAATGGTTGACAGATTTGATAACTTAAAATAGCTTCATGTTAAAAATAATATTTGCATTTTTTCTTTTTACTTTTGATTGCCCTATAATTCTTCTAGGCCTGAGGAAGGGACCAGACCATTCACCAAAGGTGAAGAATCAGAAAAAAAATTCATTTTTCCTCATTTTTTTCCTCTATATAGCTAAGAAATTTAATCAGAAATTTAATACCTTTAGAAATAGTACATATGATGAAAAGGGAGGTCAGAGCAGAATGTCAGAGTGGAAAAAAAAACACTAGGCTTAGGTTAAGAAGGTTGGTGATCAAATCCTGGATTCTACACTTTACTACCCATGTGAGTTGGATTGGGCTAGCCATAATCTTTCTGTGCATCAGTTTCCTATTCTATTGAATGACGGGGGTGATTGATGATCTTTTAATGTCTTCTGCTTCTGATATTCTTTGAGCCTGTGATTTCTATCCTATGATACTTTCGTTTCCCCATCTCTTATGGGAAGACAAAAATCTTTAGGTCCGTAGTAGATAGAATAGAGCTAAAACTCGAATCTTCTGACTTTATCCATTAGACTTTAATGGATTTGATCTTCCTCCTGCAGAGAGCTAGAGATTTGCACTATTAGGGCTACTAGGTGGGACTGAATGGCAAAGAAAACACATACATTATGAACATATTGACAATTTATGATGCGTACACCCTGGACAAAGGTACAGACACCTCCCTCTGTGTTATAGCAATATGCTGTGCAATGTCCTGAGCCAAGCCCTCTCCCGTGATGCATCACCACTGCAGAGAGGTCATAGGCAAAGATCTCTTTGTCAATATAGGAGAGAGTGGCCCTGCAGTGGTAAGGTTCCAAGGTTAATACATGATCAAAGATGATATGGATCCCAATCTTCTCATGGTGATTATGTCCAGACCACTTATTATAGGGATGTATATATAAGACTCCATCAGAAGCAAAGCAGATAATATTTACAAAAAGTGGTGTGTGTGTGTGTGTGTGTGTATGTGTGTGTGTGTGTGTGTGTGCATGTGCACGTGCATCTGTATGCGGGTGGAGGTAGTGGTGCTGGCTCTGGTGGAGATGACTTGCAGTGTGGTTCGGTGGTTAGTGTTTTCGTTGCTGCTGTACGATCATTATTCTACAAAATTCTGTTCTTTAGTGGAAATGGATACAACCCTAGATGAAGGTGCCTTTCTAGTTTTTCTTCTGCATGTATCTTCATCCATGAACTTCTTTCTCAGACACACACACACTTTGAGGGTAGATTAATCAATGTTCAAAATATACTTTGAAGACAGAAATCTCTAACTAATCTATTTAGTTATTAATTATTTTGTAACACCCACCACCACCACCTTTCAGTCTACTGTAGAGTTCCTGTCTCCTTCTAGCCTGGAAATGGTTCCACATAAAACCCAAGCAATGCCAGAGAACCTTTCAGCAGACAAACCAAAAGCAAGAAGTTGAATTAAGCAGAGCCAAGGGAGCAGACATGTAAGTGGCCTGCTGTGCGTCAACACAGACTCACTGTGCGTAAGATGTTCAATTTCCCTTGAATTCAATGGGGAACCCAAGGATCTCAAAGGGGCCACTTTTCCTTTTCCTTGAGATCTTGGCTTAACCAAAGCCTCCCAAAGCAGAGCTTTCTACTACTTACTAGCACCTGTGACTCCTAAGAGATGATTATCTGAATCATTTAAGGGACAACTGGAGGACCTGAGCTAATCTGTAGATCATTAACCGCTTCCTACCTTCACTCAAAACCAGGGGCTTGGGAGAGAACTTACACTGTTTGCCTGAATGGTTGGGGTGGGGATAAATAAATTGTTTATTGAATCAACACTTTGTTGGGGAAGGAGTCATTTTCCTCTCACTTTTAAATCTTCAAGCATAAGCACACCTATAACTACAAAAAAAATACTCTCCTGATAACATGGATTTATAAGAAAGACACCAAAAATGTCACATAAAACTGGGTATTTGCGGGGATTTGTACATGAAAGTTACATTTTGAAATCTCATGGTAACAATCAATACCTGAACATGTGTTGTGGATATTACATATTAGGATTATATGAAAAAAATTTGAATACAACAAAATGTAAAAAAAATAAAGTGTTTCATCTTCTTAAAGGCAACTTTTTTCAGTGATTTATATCATCCCTTAAAGATTTACCACAAGTATGAGTCCTAAGGTAATTTATTTTTATTTTATTTTTCATAAACCATCCTTAAGTATTATTTCTCCCTAGCTTTGTTATCTGTGGGAAGAGATGAATTAGAAATAGCAATAAAAACTCACTGGATGCTATTTTAAACATTTTAATTATCCTTAAATAATACATTTAAGAAAAAAAAAGAAAATGGATTATTCTTATCTCTAAAAGGAAATTAGTCAAATAAATAGGAGGAAAAATTCCAAAAGACAATGCAGACTGACGAAGGCTGGTACTATGCATAGTAAATTGCTGCTTTTCAAATTCCTAGGCTTTTTATAATTTATTGATTTGGTTGAGACTAGAGATGGGATGGAAGACCGAACAATTTTAACCTATTTAGTAATTAAATGAAGGTAGCTAGGTGGCATTGCGGATAGAGATCCAGGCCTGAAGTCAGGAAGACTTTTTTTCCAAGTTCAAACCTAGTCTCAAACACTTACTACTATGTGACCCTGAGCAAGTCAATGAAACCTGTATGCCTTAGTTTCCTCATTTGTAAAATCAGCTGGGGAAGGAAATGAAAAACCACTTTAGTTTCTTTGCCAAAACAAAATCCAAATGGGTCAACAAGAGTCAGGCTCATGTTCTTACAGGTTCAGAATGGAAAGGGTCCTGAGGAGTCTCTCAAGCCCAAGTCCCTCATTTTAGGGGGACAGAGGAGAGAAAAGAAATAATCATGTTATCTAGGGTCACAGAGGTAGGAAGGGAAAGTACCCTTCTACACAAGTACCCTTCTAAAGACCTAGATGTTCTTAAATACCAGGTCACACTACTAAGGTCTCTAAACAGAGATTTGTTGAAAGGAGTGAAGGTGGGTGAATGTGTGTGTATGTGTGTGACAGAGAGATAGATACAGATAGAGACACACACACACACACACACACACACACACACACACAGAGAGAGAGAGAGAGAGAGAGAGAGAGAGAGCGCACCAGGATAAGAAGATAAGAGATCTTCTATGTTACCTGGCACATAGTAGGCACTTCAATACAAGCCTTGTGTAATTATTGAGCTGAGGGGGGTGAGGCAGGGGTTGTGATGATGGTGCAAGGCATATTTGGATAACTGCAGAGTTGTTTTAGGACATCTGAACTCTGAAGCTGATGCCCTTATTAAGTTCTGGGTCTACGAGTTGAAGGGTATATATGCCTTGGCCATGTGTGTGCTCTCCTGTAACCTTTAGATCGTGGCCAACGGCAGACTCACTGAAGGTTATGCTTGGTCCTGAATAAATATTTGGAATAAAGCTATTGACCATGGCACAATTTGTTTTTTTAAAGTTTAACTCTGAGGTTAACCTGGAGCCTCTTAATCTTCAAGAAAACAATTGAGTATAGAGCTGGCGATTTTTTTTGGTTGTTGTATTTGATGGTAACACATATTGTAGCTTTCAGCTGTATTGAATATATGTATTGTTGTAATGCATGTATTGTTATATCTATATGTATCATATGTATTGTAATGAAATGAAATGTTTTAATTGAATTTTAGTCAGAAAAACTCTGTTGTCTTTTCCTAGTGTGTCCTAATCTAGTGCCATACAGTACTACGATAACTAACCAAGGTTTGTTGAGTTGTATTGAATCATTGCTACTGTAACTAGACAAGACAAATGATCCCTAAAAACTTTTCAGTCCTTCCACCTTTATTAGTACAATTTTTTAGAGCATGCACACGCATAATGTATATATGCATATAGATATAATAATATACATATAAGCTTATTTATAAATTATGCATATATTCTACTATACTAATAAATACATTACAGAATTGGCACATGAAATGAAAAGAATGGGATAAATATGTAAACATTTTGAGAATAGCATTTCATTAGCTGTAAAAATCACTTTTACTCTTATTAAAATATTATTAATATGTTGGTGAAAGCAATATGAATGAATATACTGCATTATTTTTAAAATTCTTAGTTTAACACTGCTGTACAATGTTCCAAAGATCTAGTTCTAATTTTAATTTAATTCAGTTTTTGGTTATGTCACATAATTGTTATAATAGTTAAAAAGGATATGTAAGAGTTATATTGATCCAAAAGGAAGAAATACATCATTATATGAGTTTGCTAAATCAAAATACCCATTTTCTCTCTCTATATATGTATATATATATTCTAAATACATTTTTCTATATTTCTTCTTTTCTGATATTTAGCTACTAAATTTTCATTCTCCCTGATGCCAATTCATTATTTTTGTATACCAATTGGAAGGTGGTATATTTTGTTTGTTTCTTTTTAACAAACCATTCAAAACCGAGTGAAACAATTCATTTGGAAAAGTTTTAAATATGTTAGAAGTTTTCATTTCCAAGTTTTTGAAGTGTGCAAATAGAAGAGTTTTTGTAGGTTACACACTTGCATTATTTTCAGCAAACCAGAGAAGAAAGAATTAGCATCTAGATGGAGAGGAGGCCCAACATTGTAAGATGCTTCAGAAAAGTCCGAAAGGATGGGAAATGAGAAAAGATTATCCAATTGGAGAACAGGAAGATGGTTGATAACTTTGAAAGAACAATGTTGACTGAGTGAGGAGTCAAGTGTGAGAATCTGGGAGCCTGGAACAATGGTTTTGCCCTCCATAAAATTAGGGAAGTTTGTTAAGAGAAACAGTGTGGCAGGAAATAGAATGTAGTGAGCTCTGTGATGCTGATGGTGAGCCATTCATATCTACTCATCCATTGTGACTCACTCTGTCCCAGTACTATATGGCTCACTCTATCCCATTACAAAAACCAAAGGACAAGGGTAATTATTAGCCATTTCCCAGAAACACCTATTAAGTTCATGAGGTGATCTGGGAACCAGAAGGATGATGGTTGGAATTGTTCTTGTTCAGTCCTTTAGTTGTGTCTGACTCTTTATGACCCTGTACAGGGTTTTCTTGGCAAAGATAGTGGAGTGGTTTGCCATTTCATTCTGCAGTGAATTAAGACAAACAGAGGTTAAATGACTGGCCCAGGATCACACAGCTAATGAATGTTTAAGGCCAAACTTGAATTTCTGAATCCAGACTTAGTCCTCTATCCTCTGAGACCCAAAGATACCTCCATGATTTTTCCCAGCTACATTTATATGACTGCTACAAGGTTCCCTGGTTGTTCAGCCCTGAGAGACTGAGGCCAAGCTCACAGTGGGAGAGGTTTAAAGTCTGTGCAGTCTCTGGGGTCTGCTGTATAAAGGGGTCTGAGTGAGGCAATGTTGCATGATTGTGGGTGATGGGGATGTTTTTGATTACAAATCCACCCCAGGATGGTGGCACACAATATCTTCCTACATCTGACTGCTAACCCCTTGGGGCAATTCTCCTTCACTACCTCTCCTACTTTGCAGATAACTGGAACAGACAAGCACACATGACTGAATCTTTCTGTCCACGTCCTGTAGGAGCAGAAGTACACAAGTCTGGTAGCATACAGAAGAAAGAAGGCAAAGAAGGTAAAAAAAACCCAACCAGTTCAGGCTAGGAGCCCTCTAGGAGCAAATCCCATCAGAGATCTGACTATGATATGTATTGAGCCTTAAACAGTCTTGTAGAGGCCCGTTATCTACAAGATCCAGCTTTATGGATGGTGATCTCGCTTTTCCTCCTGGTATCCAGGCTTCTGGTTTTGATACCTTAATAGTTTTTTAATTCCTAGTTAGTGACCAAAGATTGTCTTGTGAACTTCCCGACACAGCCTGTTTTCAAGAATAACTGACTGGCCATAATACTTTCTTTGATGACTGAGGACACTCACTGTGCGTTATCTTTCTGAATCCCAATTCCTATTGGACAGAAATATAGTTTTTAATATCACTGACTTAGACCTTAGCGGTCCTAAATCCAACCCCCTAATTTTACCAATAAACCAACTAAGACCCAGAAGAGTTAAATGACTTGCCCAAGGTCATTTAGCTAGCTGAGGCAGATCTTTCTGATTCTAATATAAACAGGCATACTTTGGAGATACTGAGAGTTTGAATCCAGAGCACTGCAATAAAGCAAATATCGCAATGAAACAAGTCACATAATTTTTTTTTTGGTTTCCCAGTGCATATAAAAGTTAGGTTTATACCACATTTTAGTCTATTAAGCATGCAATAATATTATGTCAAAAATAAAATGTCTATACCTCAATTAAAATACTTTATTGATAAAAGTGCTAAGCATCATCTGAATCTTAAATGAGTCATAATCATTTTTTTCCTGGTTAAGGGTCTTATCTCAATGTTTATGGGTGCTGACTGATATGATGGTGGTTGCTGAAGATGGGGAGCGGTGACAATTTCTTAAAATAAGACAAGCATGAAATTTACTCAGATCAATCCACTCTTGCTTTCGTTTGAACACTGCAAGGCCATTATAGGGTTATTGGCTGGCCTAATTTCAATATTTTTGTGCCTCAGGGAATAAGGAAGCCTGAGGGAGAGGGGGGAGAGGAGGGAGAGGAGGGTAGAGGGGAGGAAAGAGAGAGGGGAGAGAGGGAAAGAGAGAGGGGAGAGAGAGAAAGAGAGCAGGAGAAGGAGGGAGAACAGGTCAGTGGAGCAGTCAAAACACGCAACATTCATACATTCATTGCTTGTTTGCTATCTTATTTGGGTGCAGTTGATGGCACCCCAAAATAATTACAATAGTACCATCAAAGATCAATGATCAGAGATCGCTATGGCAGATGAAATAATAATGAAAAAGTTTGAAGTATCACAATGATTCCCAAATTGTGACACAGAGGCATGATGTGAACACAGGCTGCTAGAAAAATGGCACCAATAGCATTCAGAGTTGCCACAAACCTCCAAATCATTAAAAAAAACCCAAAACAAACAAAACTCAGTACGTGCAAAGCACAACAAAATGAGATGTGCTTGTAGATAGCCCTCTCTGAAATTCATGTTCCAGGTGTAGGTATAGATGTCATAAGATATTAGGTTTTCTCTAACTCCTACTAGACTCTTAAGCATCCTGGGAATAGTGACTGTCATTTTGTTGACCAACTTTTTCAGGGCTAACTGGGCATTAGAATTCAAAGACTAAATAAGCACATGCTCTATAGATTTCTCTGTGTGTACAGATATTAATTCAGCATAAGGCAACTTGAAGAGGGAGATAGAGCCCTACCAATGGGGGGCATTAGGTGAAGGCTTGTAGAAGTTTCACTAGAGTTGTGCCTTTATAGAAGCTGAGATGAAGGGGTAAGGCATCCTAGGCTTACAGGTTGCCTTTTATCAAGACATGGAAGGAGAGAATGGCCTCTAAGTTTCAGGGAGCTGATAATGGTTCATTTTGGTTAGAATGTAGAGTATGTAAAGGGAAATAATGTGAAATAGGAGTAGACAGATACTGCAATGATCTTTGAACGTTGTGCTAAGTCATGTGCATTTGGTTCTAGATGCAAGAGGGAACCACAAGCTGAGTATGGTTTAGGCAATTTGTTTCAGTAATCTATATGAGATGTGGTTTTGACACAGGCCTACCTTTGTGTACCCACTGTCCACAATGGTTTCTTGTACTTAGTAGTCACTTAATAATTGTTGAAGTATGGAAAGATAAAGGAATATTGATAGTAAGACACATTCTGAAAGTAGTCTTTTGGATAAAATTCTTTATAAAATTCTTCTTGTTTGGTTATCTTGTCTTCTGCTTTTCTTCTTAAAAAAAAGATAGATTATTTTTTTCCTTTATGGGTTGGGCAACTGGCAATAATGGTGATTATAGTTAAGCAGGGAACTTTCATTATGGAAGCTTCCTTTCCACAATGTAGAATAGCACCTTCTCTGTCATTTATAATCTTGGAGAATTTTCTGGGAGGGGTACTGAGAGGTTAAGTGGTAACACAGCTAATATGTGTTGGAGGTATTTCTCAGATCTAAGCCATCCCTTTATCCATATTTAAGGTCAAATAAAGATGGAGTAAAGGGGAGATAGGATGTCACATCTGACTAGGTGAGACTGTGCAGCAGACATTTTGTTTTCTTTGTATATACATGGTATCAGTGCATACTCAGCCATTTTTCAGTCCTGTTTAGAGTAATTTTTACATCTTGATTCCTGATTGGTTGAGAGGATGAGGCTATACTTTAGATTGTTGGCTCTTTTAAGACTTTAATGAATTTTTTCATGGTGTGCTTGTACCTTGAAGCTGCTAATTATCAGAAGTCATCTTTGAGAAACCTAAACCATAAAACAATACGATCCCTACTGGGAAATGGAAATGTTAAAAGCTGAAATGCAGGGAGATTATTGCAAAAAGGAAACACTTTACTGTAACTCAATCCACAAGAACTCAAGATTTGAAAACCACTGAAATCCATCATAATTGTAGTCAGTACACTCACTATATAGAAAGAGGAGGCAAAAATTTAGCCACCTGAAAGGCAGTCATCAAAGCTAACAGAATAATACCCAAATGAGCGATAATTGTATAAAAAGTTTTATACACTGAGTCTAACAGCAGCAGGGAAACAATCCAATGTTTTAAAACATACATTTGTTTGAAAAGGGAGAAATAATCAAGCATCCGTTGTTGGTTTTATTTCGTTTTCAATGATGAAAAGACATTTTGTTCATCAATCCGATACTCTGTCCTAATTATACCTTAAATAAAATATAAAGTGAAATATGGAGTAATAAATTTGAAAGACAGAGCAAGTGAAAAAACAAGCATTGATCAATTCAACTTGATTTGTTAGACTTAAGAAAGTGAGGCAGGTAGGTGCCACAGTGGACCGAGTGCTGCAACTGGAGTTAGGAAGTCTTATCTTTCTAAATTCAAATCTGACCTCGGCCACTTACTAGCTCTGTGATCCTGGGCAGCTCACTTGACCCTGTTTGCCTCCTTATCTATAAAATGAGCTGGAGAAGATAACAGCAAATCATTCCACTATCTTTGTCAAGAGAACCTCAAATGGAGTCATGGAGAGTCAGACATATCTGAACAACAAAGAGAGTGATGAGGAAAACATTAATAATGAGGAATAAACTTAAAAATTGTGTCATTTATGTATGTAGATATACATATATAATGTTTTTTAAATTGTATTTTATTTTTTACCACAATTACAAATCAAGAAAAAATTTTGTATTCATTTTTACAAGATTTTGAGTTCCAAATTTTTCTCCCTCCCTTCTTCCCTCCCCTTCCCTCTTCTGAAAACAGTATTAAATTTGATATAGTTTATACATATGCTATCATATAAAACATATTTCCATAGTCATCATGGTGTAACTATGTTTTTAGAAGCATTGGATTCAATAGATCAAAACATTAAAAGTTCTTCAATACCGTGTTGCCATTTCATAGAGAAGTAGGTGACACAGTGAATAGATCTTTGGATTTGGAGTTGGAAAGAACTGAGTTCAAATCCTGCCTCAGACACTTAGTAGTTATATGATCCTGAGAAATTCATTAAAAACAATCCACTCTGTTACTCTCATCTGTAAAATGGAAATAATAATAGTGCCTACTTCCCAGGGTAATGGGAAAGATCAGAAGGGATAAGATATGAAAAGAGTTTCACAAACCTTGGGTTCTATGTAAATTCTGGCTGTTACTGCTTTTAGTCTATGGTATCCTATGAGATTCTTTAACTTTTACTCAGGAGTGCAGGACTATGGTAGAGAAAATCAGAAGTTACAGCAAGTAAAGAAACAACAATCGTTGATCAATTCAGGTTGATTTGTTAGACTTAAGAAAGTGAGGGCAGGTAGGTGGCACAGTGGACAGAGTGCTTGGAAAGGAATGAAGGTATGGTTGGCATGGGCCTCCTCTTTAAAACGGAGGTTCAGGGAGGAAGCAGTCAATCAGAGGAAA